>NC_133775.1:81609009-81612760 GCF_003597395.2 Chelonoidis abingdonii | reverse complement strand
CTGGAAATTTCCACTACATGCATCCGACGAAGTGGGTATTCACCCACGAAAGCTCATGCTCCAAAACGTCTGTTAGTCTATAAGGTGCCACAGGACTCTTTGCTGCTTTTACAGATTCAGACTAACACGGCTACCCCTCTGATAATAGTCCTATACTCATCTACAGAAAAGGTACAGCATGGGCAGAAGAATTCATCTCCCCTGCACCTCCATTGCCCTGCTTGCTGATGTGCCTCATTCCTAAACAGGAATGAACAACTCTAGGGTGACAGGTTAAGCTCACTCACCAAGGCTAATCAAATTCTTGATTTCTCTGCATAGCCAACAAGCGTGTCAGTTGTTACCACAGTGTTGGTTATGTAGGCACTTGTCCATCAAGAACAGGACTGAGGACACCGACACACATCATTACATGTGAATAAGAAGCTTTTAAATAGCTCTAATTCTTTCACCGTTAATAACCTAGACTGGATTTGAATTAGGGAGGTAGAAGTGAAAGTTTTCATCTCATTACCACCTTGTCTCCAATCCAAACAACAAATGTTTGTTAATGGATTTTCCAAACAGAGTACTTTCAGTGTTAAGGAATCAGCACTTTTTCAGCTCCTTCAGTACCACGAAGAATCAACTAGGAAAGAGTAATTAAATTAAATGCTGTGATTGTCTACATCCTAAGTATTTATGACTCCCAATACCTGAAGAAGAGCTCTCTGTAAGTTTGAAAGTTAGTCGCTCTCACTAATAGAAGTTTGTCCAATAAAAGGTATTACCTCACCTACCTTGTCTCCCAATCCCTTGGTAACATACCCAAATAACAGATTAAATAAACAAGGACAGACATACAGGGTTTGTAAGGACTTGGACACAGAACTACTGCAGTAAATACTTTATTTTCAGAAAATGTAGTGTGCCAACTTAAGGGAGTATGGAGGACTAGATGGCAGTGCAGAAAGGGCTCCGTTGTCCCCTAGAGTCTCCACGTTAAATTTTTAGGATATATAGTTGTTATAGCTGTGAAGAAAACCTTGAAAATGTGACCCAAGTGTAAACCAATGCAGAGGGACTGAGTTTGCAGAGAGCCTTCAACTCTATGAGGAGCAGAGTGGAGCTGAGGTTGTGGGGTCTAGTGTAGAATCAGCTGAGCATGGTCTCAGGCAGCCTTCAACAGTTTGCATATATGGGGGAAATGGAGGGACTGGAAAGGTTGGGAGTTGGCTAGTTCGGAGACTCATCGCAGGAATGTTTTGTCCCATCAATACTCAGGAATAGCCCCTGATTCAGGAATTTACGTAGCTGCCCTTTACTTGTAGACAAGGACAGTTAGGGGTTTTGTTCCAACTGGGCCTATAGAACATAATTGCAAAACCACATTGTAAAGCAAATCCTGGCTTGCCTTTGTCTACAGGACGGCATAGCCCAGTGAACAGAGCACTAAGGGGTCCTGGGCTCTATTTCCAGTTCTGCCACTGGCCTGCTGGGTAACCTTGGGCAAGTCACTTCTCCTCTCTGTGCCTCAACTTCATCTCCAAAATGGGGATAATGATACTGTCCATGTTTGTAAAGCGTTTTGAGATTGACAGATTAAAAGTTCTAAAGAAGAGGTAAGTATTAATTTATTATTATTATTACTGCTGCTGCCTGGAGTAGAAAGCACCAGTGCCACCGTGTCAACTGCTGGCCACTGACTGCTGAATCAAGACTATTTCCAAATCCAGACGAGGCTTGTGCACAGTGGTAATGTTTACTGCTCAGGTGGTCAGGCTGGGGAGGGAGTACTTATCATGGATGTGTGGGTAGGACTGATGCATATAGACAACGGCTGGTGTTCAGTGGAGGCTCTGCACTGAAGAAACAAGGAGGGTTTGGTAGCTGTTAGGAGAGCCACAGACTCTAGACTGGGTGCATGGATCCACTATGGTGAGTATGACGCTGGCTTTCCCTCTCTTCCTCCTCTGCTCTAAGGATTGGCTGCACATGAACACTCCACATATGCCTCAGCATGACCTCAAGGAGTAAACTTGGGTTCCCCTGAAACATGGGCAGCTGAAACATCCACTCCCATGGAAAGCCAGGGAATAAAAACTGTGAAGGAAAGTGTAAGAGAGAAAGAAAGAGTTTGCTCACGCTCTCTCAACCCAGTCACGACAGGAAACCTTCCAGAAGGGGATTAGCACAAGTGCATAGGTTAGCAGCAGACAGCTACATTCCTTCAGACCTATACTGACCGTTCACAGGTCATGAGAGCTAGAAGGGAGGGGATACTCTTCAGAGTGAATGACTAAAAACAAATGGTTCCAATCAATTCAATTTAAAACACAATAAATCAATATGAAATATTTTCTTTATCTGGCTCTACCTCATTAGTACCAATAAAAAATGTCCTCTTTCTGACCCTGCAATGATCCAGGGGATCGCAGGAGGAGATAAGAAAGAGAAGAGCTGGCACAGCATCTTTTGTGGCAAGGGGAACGGAAGGAGTGTAAAGAAATCTAACTGAACAAAGTCATGCATTTATCATGTCACCCATTTCCATTACAAAACCCCATTTTTCAGGGGTTTAAAATTCAGCCTTAAAAATCTGCTCCAGGCTGCAACTTGGCATTCAAGGTCTCAGTTTGGGAGGAGATATCTTTTTTTCAATGTAAAAGAAAACAAAGAAAGGAGATTGTGCTGGTGATTTTTATATTATATGACTATTCCACCCTCTTCTTGCCACATCCTGACTACTGTATGTAATGAAACACTGCTGTAGTAATGGTCCAGTGCACCATAGTTTACAACAGGGACATTACGGGAATTGTTATTGTACAATATTGCAATTGGAGGGTTTGTTTGGCTTTTGTTAAGAATGGAAATGTCACCATAATTAATGAAGTTTGGCAACCAGTTACTCTGTTCTAGGGCAAGTCTTTGCTTCATTATTTACATGTCAGACTTTATTTCAATTTGTGATCAGTTGTTCCAATTCAGAGATCTGGGTGCAAGCATAGGCTTGAAGTGGTTTCCATCACATACAGGGTTTACAGTTTGGTTCAGTGGTGCTCGGCATATATCATGGGTGCAAGTGGAAATTAAATGATGAAACATACAAATTAGAACTCTGGATTGTATGGTGGAAGAGCTGTCAGTTGGGAAGATCTGCACATATTTTGCCAACACAGCCTGGAAGAAAAGTGTGAGGTTTTCAGTGCAATCTGAAGGACATCAGATTGGGGTTCCTGCTAAACAATGGTGAAAGTAAGCTCTAGCTATGAGTATACAGCATGGCCAGTGCATAATGCATGGATTAAGACTCAGGACACCTGAATTCTATTCTTGGCTCTGCTGGGTGACCTTGGGCACATCACCCCACCATATGTCTCAGTTTACCCATCTGTGGAATGGAGATAACAAAGGTCTCTTTTCTAAAGTGCTCTGAGATCTGCTGATGAAAAGTGCTATATAAGAGCTAGTTATTATTATTACTGAAAACTTCCTGGGCTCTAGCCTGCTGTTGATTAAGCTATGGGACTGTTTACCTGAGCACTCAAATGTTACAGTTTCACATAGGGAGAGGTGGTCTCCTAGATACCAAAACCATTAAAAAATTAAAATTCAGCCTGCCCTTCAAGTTCAGTTATTTCATGACACTGCTGTTGTCATAAACAGATAGTAGGAGTTAATAGAACAGAAGTACTTTATATCTCTTTTGACTGTAAAGGGTTAACAAGTTCAGTAAGCCTGGCTGTCACCTGACCAGAGGACCAATCAG
>NC_133775.1:81584905-81608237 GCF_003597395.2 Chelonoidis abingdonii | reverse complement strand
GCTGGTACCCCATCTTTTGGACGCTAAGGTTCAGAGTGGGGAATTATACCATGACAGCTGTTCTCAAAGACCCTGATGCTCCTAACTATAATTTCCCTTTTACTGTTCTGCAGTATGCTGGGCACAAGTTAGTTGCTTCCTTCTACCCCAGAAGTGGCTGCCCTTCAGAGGTGCAGTATTTACAGAACTTCTGAAGTGCTTTGGGGTGAAAAAAACCAAAAATTCTTAGAAGTTGGCTCTACTCTGAAAAGTGATTATGTAAAATTATCAACATCTTACACAACAGACTGGCTTCTTGTGAATATTTAGACATAGATATGTTGACCAAGTGATTATGGCTTTTTACTTCTTCTTACACTGTGGTCTATTATTTCTTCTGCATCATCAAAATCCTAATACACGAAGTTCAACTTCCAGGATCAATCCAATTCATCCATGCAACTGAAGGCATAATTTGAAGACAGTGGGGTTGCACAATCGCCACTGAGGGCAGAATATGGCCTACAGAACCTTTATTATGAGGGAAAATGCATGATATGGAAAAAACCAAATGATTTTCAGATTCCAGGTTGAGTTTTCAGAACTGGCTACTAGAAATACATAACTTTTTACTTGTAAACTGAGCACATTTACAAGGAGCCACTGAGATGCAATGGAACAAGGAACTTAACAATGCCATTGTTAGAGTCACTTTTTAGAGCTGAACTGTATTGGCAGCCAACTCAAAATGGTTGGCTGCACTTTGTCCATTCTATGATTAATCATTTTTGTATTTGGATAACAAAATAAATACAGAGATGATATATCATGCTTTAAAAAGTCAGCTCTTGTGTAAACAGAGTAAATCTTTTCAAGAAAACTATGGCTTTTTGGCAGATGAACTTTGTGCACCTGCATAACAAGTGAATGACTTGATAGCCTGTAAGAGCTTCATTTATCCTTGACCAATGAGGCACTGACATTGCACAATTTATCAGCTTCAGGTTTTTTACGTAGAAAAGAGAACTTATTGTTTGTGGAGGTATAGGACTAATCGTCTTGGACAATGAAGCTCTCTTTATATACAGAATTGGACAGAGCAACACAAGACTATGTAAGTTTCCCCCTACTTCACTGTCAATGATCTGCTGTTCATCGGGGGCTAAATCTGAGTCAGAACGGGTAGCTCTGTCTCCATGACCCAGGCGGTTCTTGACTGCAGTCTCAGCAGAGGGACTACAAGATGCTAAATGACATTATTGGCTTTTGTAACACAGATGTACCTGACAGTATTGCGGCATTTATGAATCCCACCAAGCAGCTTTCACTGTGTGACCTTCGTCCTAGCCGATCGAGTCAGAGTTGAAGCTTCAATTTAGAGGAAGGGAAAGCTTTATGTTCTATTACCAATCCCCTGAGCTACCCAGTTTCATTTATTTATTTGTTTATTTATTTTGAAAGAAAACAAATTCACCATGATAAAAGGCATGAAAATGATTTAGAGTAAAAAAAGATGTTTAAGAAAAAAATGGTGACGAGAGAATGGATCTGAGAACTCCAGCTGAACCTAAGCCCTTCACCCACTCCATTGTGGCTAGCTATTACAGCAACAAAAATGAGAAGTGAAATCACCTGCTGTTTAGAGCCCCTTGCCCCGTCTATGCACAGCCGGAGGGGTGTGTGTGCGAGGATACAGTCTCAGCCTTAACTGTGAATTTCCTGCCTTTGGCTGGCTTATGTCACCACCTTACCATTATTTAAAGCGTAATTTCGCTTGTCTGTGACTACAGAAACTTGAGAGTTAAACCACTTGGCATTTTATAGGGAGGAAAGCTTTGGCTTAAGTTTCCTTTTACAAGAGTAAAGATTTGACAAGCTTGGCAGCTGAGTTCGTATATTAATATATTCCTCCAGGGAAAAAAAATCTATAGAAGATATAATTTCTTTCACAGGCCACACAACTAAAAACTCTAAGGGGGCCTCTCTTTAAAACATGTTTTTGACATTCACTTCCTCACAGAATACAACCTAAGAGGATATTTTCTCATTCTGATGCACACAAATGCATGCATGTAGCTCCAGTGGATGCCAACAGGAGTAGCACATCCCCGGGAGAGAGATTTCCCTCCAGACAATCATTGCTCAAAATGTTTCCTCATCTTCCTCCTCTATCTCTCCGCCACTCCCAAATCTATCACCACAGATCCTTTTAGATAATGCCTTATACTTCTATAGTACATCTCCTCTAGCAGAATGGGAGCCCAAGGGACTTGTAATGCGGTAGCCATCATTTAAGCACCTCCTCATGGCCAAAGGTTGCTCTGCAACAACCTGCCTCTGCTTTTCACATTTTCACTGGGCACCAAAGATCCACCGCATTTTCCTCTTGTACCAGGGGCTGATCTAAGTGCCTGCATTCCCCCAGCATGTAGGACACAGCAAGGCTTCTCCCCAGCTAAACAAGCACTCATGTCATGCCCAGTCTCCTTTAAATAAGTCTATTTGTCCAAATATAAGCCCATAACAGACAAAACACGGTTCCGCAACTCACCCTTTCTCCTACGGTATCATGGCCTCTCCTCCAAGGGTCTCTGGTAATCATGCTTGTTGCAGCTTCCGAGTCCCAGCCAGCTTCCCTTCTCAGCCAGCTCCCTTCTCACAGACAGATCTCATTTAGCCAGCTCTGCTCCCAGCCAGTTCTGTTCCACTTTGGGAACACTGGCCACAGGGCTACCTCACTGACCATCTAGCTACTTGTTCCAGGACCCACCACTGGAGTAAGCTCCCTCAGTGGTTCCTCTCCTCAGGCACAGCCAGTCCCAAACACTCTTCCTCTTCCTGCCCTCTAACAGGACTTTACAGCCCCAGGTTTAGCCTAGCACCCTTTAATTGGCTCAGTTGGACCCACCTGCTCTGACTTGGGGGCAGTGGGCCTGGTCTACTCACAGGGACTAGCTACTCAGTGACAGTGTTTTAGACTGAATATATAAAAGGGAATTGATGGAAAGCAGAGGTGTGTGGGGGACAGACGTGCCTTTTCATGGAGGATTTTGAGATTTCAAAATTTGACTTCATTCCAAACGGAGCAAAAACAGAAAACTTCAAAACTGTCCATGAAGAATTATTTTTAAAAAAATGGTTATGGGTCATTTGAAACATTATCTTTTGGAAAAACTAATGTTTCAATTTCGACTTAACATTTTTGCATTATAATAAATATATAATATGATAAAAAATAAAATTCAAGATGACATGTAATTTCACAATGAGAAATTGAGAAATTCCATTATGAAAATGTCTAAACAGGATGTTTGTACACCGTTGGGACCTTTTGTGCATTTTTTTTCTAAACAAAATTCTGGCAAAATTGACTCGATTTCACAACGCATTTCAATTTTGACAGAACTGCATGTTCCAGTGGAATACTGTTTCATCAAAATTTTCTCTGATCAGCTTTAAAAGAAAGCCTGACTCATGGAAAACGTATTTGGTGATGTACTGCACAGTATAATCTTCAATTGGCTGAGGGTGGCCTAGGCAACCTAAACAGCATTTTCCCATCTGTGACCCTTACAATTCTGTGTCTCACTTCAGCCATCATTGATACGCTGCATATGGGAAAAGACAAAGCTGTTATTCCTGCAACAGGAACACCACGGAAGCCTTTTGTCCTGTCTGCAACTGGAACTACAGTATGAGGAAGTTTTGAGTAAAAGATAGCATAAATGCTTTAGTAGCAATTTTTTCATGACCGTAGCAACTAATGTCCAAAAAGCATGCTAGCATCTTTAATGCAGATAAGTGGCCAGCGCCTCAGTGTTATGTTTGAGCTGAAAAACAACCCCTCTGTGCAGTGCAAAGTCCCTTAGACACACAGGACAATTGGAGAAACACTACCACAGAGACAAGAGTAACTTTTTCTACATCACCACCATCAGCACTTCATGCAACTTCCCGCGTTCCCCTTGGAAGTCTCCTGTCTGAGCAGGGTCTAGGCTGCACCCTATTCATGTGGGGAGATTGAAGCCCAAGATGTTAAGTTATAGAGGTTGTTCTCTTATGGGCACTAAGATAAACTGACACAGCCTCTCAGTTGTTCGATTGTTTCTTTAAAGCCTATTTGACTATGAGATTCTTCAGCATGAAAACATTTTGCATCTGGCTGTCAAGCAACAGATGCTCATTTTACAAATTAAAAAAGGGTGTGTGTGTGTGTGTGTGTGTGTTTGAAATGCCTCAAGGAAAATTAGTCTCTGGATAACACAAAGCAGATCAGGGGAATGCTCAAAACAGCTTTTAGAGAGAGTCCCATTACGAGAAAATAAGGAGGCCTGTTTTAGAGGAAACAATATGTCACCAATGAAACCAAATTAATTTCATGTCTGGCAAGAAGAATTATTTGTCATGTATGGCAGTTTCAGTAAAGAAGCCATTAGACTTCATTAGTGTAAAACAGACAAATGTAAGGTAAATTCGTCTCATCTTGCTTTAAATGCAATCTGCTCTCCACTACCTGAATCCGTCTTTATTTGCCTCAGTGAGATGGCAGGTCCCTCCATTCTGGCATGGATTCTGAATGCAGGCATTAATGGGCATATTGCAGTCTCGACCCTATTGGGAAAAGTTCAAGAGAAATTCAGTTAGTAACACACAGAGCAGCTGGACTAATCTATCTTGTGTATTGGGCTTTGTTTTCATTTTCTCATTTGCATTGACAGAAAGAATGTAGTCGTCAGAGCAGTCACATCACCTAGCATTCTCTACTGAATGGCAGACATTGCTTAAACCAGGCTTTTGGGAAGGCAAGGCTACAATGATGGCTAGTATTGGTGAGTGTATCGGGCTACTGTTTGGGTTTGAAGTCTCTGGCTAGTTATTTTTTCACCTGTTGGTTTGGAGAAAGCTGTTGGGTTTAACTTTATAGAATATACTTCATTCTTTAATATTAATTACACATTGAAATGAGCAAATAATTGCGATGAGAGGTACACCCAGAGCAGTGCAGAGTCAGTATGCACTCAGCAGCACTTACAAGGACTCAGTTAAGTGTTAAGGCAGCACACAGAACTCAATACTAAGGATGGCCAAAACTTGAAGGTAAAAGCTTATGTTTTCTGGGAGGAGGCCCAGCTGAAATTCCTCTACAAAATACAGTGACGTCGATTCAAAACAGCATCCTTACTAAGCAGCCTTGTGTTTTCAAGAGAACATCCACAAATATCTCCAAGTGCATCAACTACTATAATTCTGCCCCATCATTACTAGACGACTACCTGTGTTAAGCAACTGATTTTTGTTGGTCCTTTGAGTTGCTGTTAAAGCAGGTTCACCTGGACTTGTATCCTGCTGGTTAAAGCTGAATTTGCTATGGAGTTGACATCTACATCATAGTACTGGTTCTTTCCTTTGAGCTATTTCAGAACAGATTATAAATTTAGGAAAAGTCTCTGGTCTGCCAAAGTCTGCGCAATCACAGGAAACTGAAGAGATCTGCCCAGTGGTTTTAGGAGATGATCCCTTAGCAGTCTCTCTCTCTATTTGATTTGCATCACCAAGTAATCCATTGAGTCAATTCTGTCAATAAATAACCACACTCTAAGATAAGAAAAATATTTCAAATTAAACTAAAAAGGTTATTGAAGTAACATTTTTCATTTAAAATCACGGTTCACATCCTGTGTTACTATAATAATATTTTTGTGACTAATCTGTAATAGTCTGAAGCAGTCCCCTGAGTCAACAGGGGCAGAAGAAGTTGCTGCATGCAACATTGGAGAACCTAGCTTTCATTTTAAAATGTTCAGTGCCAGGTTTGATGATTTGCCTTCGGCTGGATTCACATTTGGTTAACTTCTTGCAGACCTGTCTGCACTCAGAACAAGATGTATATATATGATATGCTGTCCCCAAGGCCCTCTCTTAATTGTTACATCTTGCAGAGCTCCGTCAAAATATAGGCTCCAATCCTGCAACTGAGTCCCAGACGGGTGCAAGGGTCCACATCCATTGATCCAACTGCAGGATCAGGGCTGGAAAGGAAGCTTATCAGGGTTGTTTCAATGGCAGCTGAAGGGCCTATCATGTATAAATACTATGTAAATATCAACAATCCAAAACCCTCGCAGGCTTGCTACCCTGGGATTTATGCAGTCTCATCAGTTTCAACTAGTCAGGAATTTTAGAAAACAACCAGTAGTCATGAGGAGCTGTAGAGAAATTGTTGAATATGGTTGATAGCTGCTTTTCCCTCATGTTGCTCGTGATGTATATTCTATCTAGGTGCTTATATGCGCCCCACCCCAGTTACCATAAATCTGAGTCCCACAAATGTTAATGATCAACATAGTGTGAGATAGGGAAATATTCTCATTTTACGGAGAAACCAAGCCAGAGAGAGACTAAGCACCTTGACAAGGTCACACAGAAGTCTGTGGCAGAAATGGGAGTTGAAACCACAGTTCCTGAGTACAAATCCATTGGTTTAGCCACAAACACACCAACCCTAGCATTAGGCAGAGGGGAAGGCTTGTGTTTGTTGTGCTTGTTTGTTTTCTCTCCAGGCCAAAAGGAGAAAGAAAGAACATCCATCAGGATGCTCCGATTCTGAAGGTCAGGGAAGCAGAAGACCCAGGTCCAAAAAGCAGGAGCCAGACCTGATCAAATACCAGAATGACTGAGGATTAGCAGAGCCTACTCCCCAAATTAAGAAGAATGAGTGGGCATGGTGGGGCTTTGCTCAGGAACTGGCACAGGTGCCTTCTGCTTCACTGATACCCAAGCCTCTGCCAAACAGCTTGGCATTCTCCATTTGAATCATTCACTTTAAAAGGTCTTGGGGAAGACGGGAGGATGCTGAAAGAAAAGAGGAAAGCTCATGCAGCTTTTGTTTTGGCACCATGTGTTCCACAGCACTTACAGGATGCCAGCCACATCTAATACACTGCCACCCGCTGCAGTGTTGCCTCTGCCTTGTCTATCTGTATTGCAAACCCTACATGCGCGACATGTCATCCTAGTGAAGCTGGGATGATGCCATGCTTAATATTTCTCAAATGCTCAGCACAAATGCTTTTCCATATCCCTGGTAAATGGAGTATTTTGCAGATGATTCAGTACTGCAGATATCCTTTCAACTTCACACATATTCAGTGTTCTCTTGGCATCGAAGTCTGCAACCCTCTGTGAGCTAAGCATAGCAATACGGAAAACAAAAAGCCCAGCATTTATGTTTCCAAAAGTTCTACACACACTCTCGCAACAGCCTTTCAAACACCATGTGTGACAATATTCATATTACCTTTCATGCAACTATGCACATTTCCTTGGAAGTTACTGGTGACTATTACTAAAGATATATGTTAAAATGAAAGCACACCCTTCAAAAGCATTTTCTAACCGCTCCTATCTGCACATGAAATCCGGATGATTCAGAGCCCAGTTTTCACTTCTTCACTATATAAGCCTGTGTTATTAGGTTTTCAGGGCTTTGGTGGCCTCAGGCACCCTGGAAACTGAACAATGTTTTCTGCTGAATCAGACTTTTAATTATAACATTAATTTGCTGTGTGATACTTGGTAAAGCAGAACCTCTGCCTCAGTTTACCCATTTCCAAAAAGTGGGATAACACAACTTGCCTCTCTCTCTCTGATCTCATGAGTGTCAGCTGTCTGTTCAGCACTCTGAGTTCTTTAGATAGAAGGTGCTATAAGTGAAATATTTTATCGTACACAAAAATGTGGAAAACAAAGAGTAAACAGAGACTATTTAAAATATCAGTATTGAGTAAGCTACAGCCAATCAGGCCACTTCACTTCTGAATGAGAGAGACCACACAGGGGTCTAACGTGCTTTAACTTCACAGCTTGAGTTAATGCATCTTGACTTTCCTGAGTGTTCCTATACAGACGAGCCCTAAGACATGCTGAAAACATCTTTCAGATCAAGATTGCAAGTCTCTGGTCCCACTTTACAACAATACTAGCATATTTGTAAAGGATTAATTTCTTTAAATGTCAAGCACCGATCCTCAACTCAGTTCATTTACTCTTGAACTGAAGACAACTATTTGACCTATATACCCTGAAAATTAATTATGTCTGTTCTCAAAAAGGGAAAACATTGAACATTTGGTCCAAGACTAAGGGTGTGTGAATTAAGCTGGAACTGGAAAAGGAGATGCAAGCTTTGCTTCCAAAGATCTGGCCCGTAGACAAAAACAACATGATTGTCTCAGTGATTCATGTCGCTAGATTGGAGGGTCTCTTTTGACTGTAACTGTATTTTTAGGGATTTGTAACTCTACACTAAACATTTTGTTGTAGTCTGATGGTAAGGCAAAAGCATCAGCCTAGAGACATTTTCTGGTGAGTTGTGCAAAACAACACCTGCTCACCCCAAATAAATCTGCTTGGCCACTCCCATAGAAGAGGGATGGAACAACATGGATTTTGACATAAATTTCCTACAAATGGCAAGGCAGAGTGCATACAGGTCAGGACCACATTTGGATTTCACATGTACCCCTGTAAATCTGGAGTAAATCAACCGGCTCCAACTTTACTAGAGTTGCTCCAAATGAACATTCCTGTGAAAAAACAGAATCTGGCCCACAGAAAACGTAAGTTCTTCTTTTAGTCCCAACACTAATTTAAATAAATGGTACTGAACAGTGCTGTACATGCTGGCTATAGATCACAAGAATTATATCAGATCCCGGATTCAATTACTGGACCGTACTTATTACATTTTCCAGGATCAAACGCATCATAACAGCAAAAAGCCAAGAAGAATTGGTATAATCCAATGGAGAGTTGGGCAAATAGGGCAAAGAGAGGTTATGTGAATACATGTTGATGAAAAAACACATTTGCTTTGATAATATTTTGACCATTTAAGTTGGTTTGCTGTCATAATGTGGAAAGTGCATATTTGTTTGTGCAATGGTTTGTGACATACAAGTTCACCAAGCCATCTGACATTTTGGGTTTTTGTCCACCTATTTCTAAAAGAGTCAGCCAGTCACAGATAATCCTATTAGTTCATCATACCCCAGAAAGAGGGCTTCATCCTGGACTGCTGAAATCACTGGGTTTGGCCAATAACTTCAATGGGCGCAGCACCGAGCTCATAATGAAGAGACAAAGTTAAAGCAACTACTTCATGGACAACTCCTAGGCTGAAAAATGTTTGCATTAAGTGTCTGAACAATTAGAAATAACAGACAAAACCAGTCTGCTTTTGCACATAATCCATGCACACAAAAAAAGCCAAAACTTGTCAAATCACTGGCTGTAAATTATTTCTCTAGCTCTACCATAAATAATAATACCACCTAACACTTTGCATCAGTAGATGTCAAAGCACTTTACATTATCATTATCCCTATTTTACATATATCTGGAAACTAAGGCACAGAGAAACAATGTGATTTGTCCAAGGTCACCCTGCAGGTCAGTGGCAAAGCAGGGAACAGAACCCAGGACTCCACCCATTAGGCCACACTGACAGTCATAACCACTAGGTAGCCATATTTTTCAGGTGAATTAAAAATAAATTAGGCATCTGCTGATACAGAGGCTATTATTTCATAATATACTGGTAATAAATATTTAAGGAATCCATCTCATAGTACCTTGTGTCATTAACTGGGCAAATACTGCAATAATATTTCCATCAAGATTCACTCGGTATTTTAAATTAATGTGATTTGCCTGTGCCCTTAACCCCATTGAGTTAGCACCCGGCAAATTTCTCAATTAAGTTTTAATAGCACAAATATTCACAGAAAATGAATTTCAAGGTAATGTACACAGGAATTTGCAGAAAATGAATTCTAAATTTCCATGTGTGAGTATTCGCATCACAAGTGCTTGAGCACTAATTTAACCTGACCATTCACCACCAACATAAACAAATCAAATACTATCCACTCCAAAAAATCCTCATGTTTATGCCATGTAATTTTAAGAATTTACAAAAGTATCAAGTAGCTCTGGGAAGAAAAAAAAAAAGAGGAAACCAACCAGTTCACAGATATTCTCTGAGCAACAGACTAAATAGACTGGGTATATTATTCACTGAGAACTATTCGTTTCTAAGCAGTTTCCCCTTAAAGAAAGGAACATATCTGGCTCACAGATTAAAGGCACTGGAATCATTTTCCTACTCAGCTTTTTGGAGGTGGTTTGCACAGGGCTGCCCAGAGGATTCAGGGGGCCTGGGGTCCTCGGAGGCGGGGGGCCCCCCGCTTTGGCGGTATTTGTCGGTGGGAGGGTCCTTACGCTCTGGGACCCACTGCTGAAGTAACCTGAAGACGCGTGGCGGGGGGCCCCCACCGCCAAAGACCCGGCACTTCGGCGGTGGGTTCCAAGGTGGAAGGACCCCCTGCTGCCGAATTACCACCAAAGACCCGGAGCAGAAGAAGCTCCGGGGGTCCCGGGCCCCGCGAGAGTTTTCCGGGCCCCCTGGAGCGAGTGAAAGACTCCACTTCAGGGGCCCCAAAAAACTCTTGTGGGGACCCCTAGGGGGCCTGGGGCAGCCCTGGGTTTGCAAGAAGAAGAACCTTGCATCATATCCTAAAAGCAGCAAAATTTAGATATGGAGTTTTGATAGATCAACAGATGAACCACGAAATATTATAATTCTCTTATTTACCTCTTATAAGGCAACCCTTATTGCTGCAAAGGACCCAATTCTGCTCAGTTAAACTAGAGTAAGGATGGAACAATTGTATCAGCCTCATTGGAATGATTCTGTATTTTTACTCCTATAGCAGAAATCATAATTTGGTCTAAAGACTGTTACCCACTGAAAATGTGGGAAAACCAGAAGTTTTCATTGCAGGAGACTTGACATACCACTTATACGGGACTCCAGAAAAACTCAAAGATATGCTAGCTAGCCACTATCTACCAAAAATGAAGTTACAAAACCTGTTGCTGACTTGTTATGTTATTCTAGAATGATATATTATAATTATCCTTATAAAAGGATGAAAAACCCCTCCATCTCCCCATCAGTCTGTGCTGTGTAACATTAATCACTGCTGAGTCATGCTGAGTTTAAAGGTTATTGAAATGTTACCAGATACAATATTTTTCAGGGTACAGAAAGTGATAAGACAGAAGGCATAAAAAGATTATTCTGTGTAACTAGGAGAACCACTTTGTAATTAAGAGACATTTCCTGTAGCTGTAACATATGGTGACTCAATTCAATAAATGATCATATTGTTAAAAAACAACAGCAGATCTCAGACAACAGCAGTGACAGGGAGCCAAGAAGATTCTTATGCCCCCATGGAAAGAGACTAAAGAAACTCCGAGCATCTGGGTAGGCAGAAATCGGAACCACAAGGGGATGAGCAGCAGATTAAGCTGCTTTTCAGTAGCCGCTGTCTTTTTTGGCCTCTGAATTGGAAGTGCGGTAGGCTCCACACCGGTAGAGACACAGAGGCCCATAGGGCAGCCACCGAGCTTTTTTTCTTCCTGGCTGATGGGAACCTTGTACAGTGACTAACATGTGTTTGTACTGACAGCTGATACAAAAGTACTCTGGGAAAATGACTGCAGGAGAAAGAAAACGAGTTTCCAAGCAAATACACAGAAACTGTTAACTCTTCACCCTATATTATTCCTATTACTAGATTTTGTTGAGGCAGTGCATGGGCAGAACATATGTCACAGTTTTCATATATTTAGTGCAGACACTATGCCAAACCAAATTCAGTGAGAGAATTTTGAAGTAAGACCTAGCCATGTTCCTTGATCATTTTAAGTATCTTAACTCCTTAAATATAGCTAGATCTTTCTGAGAGGTCAATAAACCAAATCACTCAATTGCAAAAACACCATCTTGAAAACATGCTCCACTGATACTCCAAAATATCAGTGTAACATCCCACCACCATCACCACCACAACCAACCTCACAAATGCCAGTGCACTCAACTTACTGGTGTTCTGAATAAAACCCAATAAACCTGCTTTACTGAACAAGAAAAGACTAAATAAGTACTTTACTCCAAAAGAAACTTAAAGGGGCACTTTTCAGCAGCTAAACCAAAATGTAAACTACTTTTAAGCATTTATCTGTCCTGGGATGCTGTCTTAAGCTGAAATATCTATTGGGTTTAATAGTTTAGTTGTTCTGCTGCGGTGAAATTAAGAAAAGATGAAAATGTTTCCCCCTTCCAAAATGTATAGTGCATGACTCCATTCTTTAGCCATATCTAACTAATAGGGGGACTCCAAGTTTCTTAAGTATTCAGAACTGTACTGGTACCTGTGACATTACTGATGATTGTCCCAGTCGTGCAATCATTAATGGCACTCTGCAAAGGCATAGCAACCTGCCCACTTAGATCAGATTTCAGGGTCAGGATGTAAGCTGGCGAACATACAAGGAGATAACTAGAACAAGGCAAAGCGATGTTTGTTTTTGCTTTAGAAGAACCATCTCTGGTTTGATGTGGGAGAGCGGAGAGGAAATAATCCATGCACCAATGAGTGGAAAAGACACAACAGCCCTTTAGAGAAAGGCAAACTTCTATAAAGGATATTCAAAAAGAAAACACACACAGATTAATCAAGTATACAACAGCTTCCCTTTAATAACTACATGAGATAAACACAAGCTGTAAATACAAATTAAAAGAAGCAGGAAGAATTTTACACAGATGACTAAGAAAACATGAAGGGATGAAGTCAGCTATCCAACCAATGCACTTAATTATAAGTTTGGTAGAAAAAGACTATCATGAAGTTCTGTTTACAACTGTAACATTTCAAAGCCCTTCATTATAAAGGAAACCAACGTTTACATGCTGAGAATGTTAAGAAAAACCAAAACTTAATGAAGTGTGCTGTAAAACTGAAAACAAACCATTACAAAAACCCTATTATGCAAACTGCTACACAAATGAAATTGGGGGACAGCTACACAAAGGGAAATATGTGGATTGCTACATCATTGCTGGTGTAATGAACCTAAACCAGCTGCACATCTGTGTGAAGAAAGGATCTGGATCTCAACAGAATGATTACTGATATTGCAGAAGTGGAGAATGAAACTAGCTTTGAAATATTTGATTCCTTTGATGGGCTAGATATGAAAAAGAACACCCAAAACCACTGCCTATTTGCTGTACCATTCTCTCCCTCTCACTTTTTACCACAGAAACCTCTTAAGACAAAGGATTCCATATCAAATCGCATTGCCTTGGGAGGCAATATACACAGATTGCTGCATAAAGTTGAGGTCACTCAGATCTGTCTCCTTTTTGGAAGATCCAGATGATGCAGTTTCCTTGTTTATCCTGTACCTGGCCAGCATAAGATGGCTAAGGCTCAAACGGGATAAAATGCAGATGATGCTAGCTGGTAGGGTTAGGTAATCAGAAGAATTGTCAGCATGCATGTCTGATCCATCTGTTCGTGGCATATATACAAATTATTTGACAAAGCAGGTATTTTGGACAATATTAAGGTACTTTTTAATCTGACTGATCTTAGATAGCAAGCTAGAAGCAGAGACTCAGACAGATTTTGTTAATTTGTTTTTTGCAAATGGGCTGTGCCTATTCCTAGCCAATGTGCACCTTGCACAGTCATTCATGCCTTTGCCACTGTGACATTGGCAGACCAGGTACCAGCTCATGCCAAGGCCCATAGGCCTCACTGAACACTGACAAATGCATAGCTGGAAACCAGTCTGGCTCACCTGTGTGTTAGCCTTGTTAAAACAGATGTTAAGTTGATAAGAATGTGTTTAGACTTGATGAAATGCTTGTAGGATGCGGCATGTATTGATCTCACTTACAACCTCTGTAGTCCATGGGATAAACTTATATTGAGTGTTCGCATTGTAAATCTCTGTAACTGTGGAACACCAAACAGGAAAGAAGCATTAATTAGTGTAAAGTGCTGGTCCTGTGGGCAAGAAGCCTCATTGAAACCACATGAACCATGGTGAAACATCAAAGGACAAACACTTCGTTGACTGCCCCTCACCGCCACACCCACCCATGAAGAGGAGATGGGTACCACACTTGATTCATCAGTCTGAACTCTGGGGGAAAAGAATAAAAATGCCTGATGAGAAGAAACTGTATCACTATGTTGCTTGGAATTTGTCAAGGGCAATATTTGTAAGCATGAGCAAGGAATTCCCAAGTTGCTTAGTTTGGATTAGTCCTAAAGGACGTATAGAACTTGCATATCATAGCAACTACTATTACCTTTTGGAACCAAAGACTTATCTCATTTGTGTGTGCATGTTTACCTGCTTTAACCATAGAAATAACTCTCATTTCTTTTTCTTAGTTAATACATCTTCAGTTAGTACTACAGGATTGGCTAGAAGCGTTGTCTTTGGTTTGAGATCTGAAGTACATTTGACCTGGGGTAAGCGACTGGTCCTTTGGGACTGGGAGTAGCCTGAATATTATTGTTGATTTTTGGTGTAAGGGACCATCTATCACAAATGCGGGCTTGCCTGGGTGACAAGACAGATTGGAGTATCCGAGGGGATTGCCAGTGACTCCATGTTAAGGCTGTTATAGTGCTTTTAGGAGTTCACATTTGGTTGGTGAGGTCTAATTACAGAACACACCCAATTTGGGGTTTGGGCCCTCTTCCTTGACAGTCTGACCTGAGGTTGGCACTCACGTTTGTGAGCTACCTTAGACAGCTTGACAGCCACCTCTAGGTTACATGACTGCAAGTGATAATAAATTAACCACATTCCTTGGTAACCTGTTCCAGTGGTTGATTACCCTCACTGTAAAAAAGTTGTATTATATGATTGTTAATAATCCAATAATCTAATTTAGTTAATGTGAGAAAAAGTTTCATTCATTTCTAATTTTGGTCAAAGTTTCAGATTTGGTTTGATCTCACCTCGACCAGTTCATTTATCCATTTTTGGGTGACACAGCAACCTAACTTAAACCCTGTCCACTATTTTTCACACATGGTGAGAAATACTACTTGCTGAAAGCCACAGAAGGTGATTTCAGGAGAAGAGATCAGTTTAGGTTTTAGCCTCTGAAATCTTCACAGCATTGGTGAGTGTAGTAAAGATACAGAGAACTGTTACTGCCTACAAGGCTCTATACAGTAATCTTCTGCACCAGTTTGGCTTCACCTGGCATCTGATTAAACAATAATTGGACATGGCAGCAGCACTTTTTAGTGACTTTCTTGTCCTTATTAATAAATCCTATTTCTCAATTTATAGTAAGTTAGGCCAACTCTGCTCTCTTCAGCCTCATTTTATTTTAATCAAAAAGATTTATGACCCTCCAGGGTATACTACACCTTCCATTATCTTTGTAGCTAGTAATTAAGATTATGTCCATCAAAGTCAAAGTGCAAGGATTTGAGGTATTATTTAAAATATTCTGGCATTGGCGCCATCAGTATGAAATTTGATTCTCAGTGGATGCTTGTGGTTTACTTGTTCATAATATACATTATTGTGTATTTCTTCTTGCCTCATGGACCTCTGCTTATAGAAGCATGCTGTATTTCAATGCTTGTGTAAGCAGATGCTATAGATAAAGGACTTCCGGGCTTTCAATCAGCAGAAAGAAGAGGTGGAACAAGTCTACCACATGAAAAATCCACATCCTATACTAATGGACAGGAAGCAATCTCCATGAATCTGATGTTGGAACCTCTGGAATACTTCCAGAAACGTAACTACTTAAGACAAACCAAAATCCTAATTTCAATTGAAAAGAAATCTTTGAAGTACCCTAAAATATCCTATTATAGATCTTATATTATTCAGACTACAGGAAAGATGACAAAGGAGGGCTTAATTAGAATTTCAGAATGATAATGCAAACAAACTGCAAAAAACAGAGGAAAATTTTCTCTTGTCTCTTTCCATTAATGTACTGATCTTAGGTGTTACTTGTAAAAAGCAGGTATAAAAACTTTTCAGGCAAGAATTTGATTTTCAAGAAGACAATGTCCCTTTAAAGTGTGGCTTATTTCCTCCAAAAAAGTCTGTGACATCAGACCATGCCACAACATCATGAAAGACCAAGTGTAACGTGAGTGATGGCCACATGTAATGTTTGGGTACTTCCACATCCCATGGCTGATGTGAGATGGATGGACACAGTTAAGTCAGTTCAGTTAAATGATTTTAGAGAGACTCAGTAACAATCAAAAACAATTAAAAGGACAATCACGTTTTATTCTCCTTTTAAAACCAACAATCATAGTAAACATTTAATATTAGAGCATTTTGTTCTGTGGGGGACACATAATCCCTTGGCACCTAGCACGAGAGGAGCCAGCGTGGCACTTAACACTGGCTTATTCCAGGCACACAAATCAGGAACCAAAATACCAATGTTCAATTTTGTGGATTAAGCATTTAAACACGTGAATAACCTGATCCCCGCCTTGCCAAAGCACTTAAGTACAGGTTTACCTCAGAGACTCTCAGAGGTATAAGGAGGAACAGACTCCAGGGAAAACAGAGGAGGCAAGTCTTTCTGACCTCCGCATGGCTCAGTGACTGAGATCGTGAGACCAAGGGGGAAGAACTGATAGAATGCAAGAGGCTTTGATACAACTGTACCTATTGCGCATGGGCTTTGTCTACATGAGCTGACTGCCTGTTCTGAGGCAAGATATGGCATTGCATCCTTTCCGTTCTATAGGAGGTAATGCACTCTCACTTTCCAAGGAAAATTGTTTTCTCTGCTGCCTTAGATTGCTTAGAGCAATTTCACGCAAAGCCATCCCAAGGGAAGGGAAAACAAGGAATTAACCTCTGAGGAGAGGTAATGAGCTTAAATTCTGCTGAGGATCTCAGACAGAGAAAGACAAAGGCTAGAAGGTCATGTCTTAGATGGTGAAGTCAATGCCAGAGCTGCACAGGAAGGGTAAAAGAAAAGAGCCAGTTATGAGAGGCTTTAATAATGAGGAGGACTGTCTGGTATGACTGATGGCTTCAATTGGGTGGGTGGTCAGACTGAAGAAAGATTAATAGTTAAATACACACAGCCTGACTAAGCAGGACATAACAGTCTACAGATACCTGAAGGATGAAGACACCAAGGAGAAAGAGAAATTACTTAACATAATAAGAATGGGTATAACTAGGACGGAGAGGATGATATTAAGAAAAGGAAATTCAATTTGACATTAAAACAAGCTTCTAAGAGTGAGATTTATTAGAGTGTGGAATGGGAAAAGAAAGGGATGGGAGCTTCATTCTTTGGACACTTAAAACTAGACTGATGAGTAAATGTACAATGGTGAACAATCCTGCATTGGCAGGGGCCTGGAGGAGAAGTCTTCTTATACCAATTCTCATTTATATCACCAGCTGAGGTTCTGACTCTCTAATTTATTTAAAGTCACCTTTATTGTGGGGAAACATTTGTCCTGATCCCTTTCTCCTGATACAGCACTGAATAATCAGAGTCAATGCCTCAAGTCACTCAACATCTGCTTTCTCACTGCCCTAGAGCAAATGGAAACATTTCCTCAGGCTTGGCTTCATTGTTAACAGCCCTCATTAGGTCACAGCATAACACATTACTGTGCTTTTCACAGGGCTCCTGATGAGTATGTGCCTGCCTCATCACCCTCAGCCAGCAACTGTGGCCTGTAATCCTTGCTTAAACCTTTCATTTGTGTACTCTAGTGGGTGTAAATCCTCACTTTCTCTAAATCTACTGTAGCAGGGGAAAAGGATCCCTACACAAATCAGCTAACCAATGCATAGTTATGTCTTGGAAAGCATGAATAAAACCTCCAAGTATGAACAGGTGGGTGCTATGCTTTCCTCTTTCACAGTCTTCCTGTCTTGGGGGCATCAGATTAAATTATAAACCCTGCTGGTGCCAATGGTCTTTGCCTACAAAATCCACATGCATACAGGGGCTCGTATTTTAGAGGGCCACCCATTACTCTTCTCTTCTCTCTCAACCTCTCTAGCTCTCCACTTTATCTTGCAGAGAGCAGAGAGTACTCCTACATTCATGGATAATTATTCTAAATACTGTAGTTTCATCAGAAAAATGTCAAGGCTTCCAAGGATGGCATCACAGGATGGGAATCTAGTTCACTGAGACAGAATCTCCTAACAACAGCAATATTTCGCTGCACTGATTTTTTTCACACTAATCAAACTTGGCAAGGGACTAGCATTCCACTATCTTTCCCCCCATCCTGATGCTGTTAATGGAAAGAGGCCCAGATAGGATAACATGTAAAGACTGAGACGTTTGAACTCCTTCATATGTGGAAGAGTGCAGGCAAGATTTAAGAGTTCCTTCCAATTTCTCCTCTTTCTGGAATTCAGACTGAAGGATTTTTCTTGCATTGACTGATGTACGGGGGATTTATGCACATATGTTAATAGACCCAAAGAAATAAAAGAAAGGACTTGTTTTCCCAAATGGTATAGTCTAAGAAATTAGAACTGACATATAGTCTCGTACAGTTGACATGTATCATGAGCCAAATTCCGCTCTCAGTTACACCCATGGAAACCCCACTCAGAGCAGCATAACTGAGGTTACAGTTTGATGTTTTCCACAGACTGTTAAGCACAGATTGGGCCAAACTTTACTAAAGAGATGGGTCTTGCATTCTGACCTGAATATTGTCTGACTTGGGCATAGTGTCAGATCTTCTCTGTTAAAGCATTCCAAAACAAGTTCCTGATACAGAGAATGCTCCGTTGCAGTGCCCGAGAGACTTATCTAGCACTTTTCCAGTTGCACTGTCCTCATGAAGAATACCTGTGTTGGTTAATTGTAGATGCAAGTTATCCTTCAAGATAGTCGGGTATCAACACATTTAGGACTGTATAAATTAAAATATTGTCTTTGATCCCAATCTGGAAATGAATAGGGAGGAAGGAGAATTTGTGGAGCAACATTGTGATGAACTCACATTAGCCTCTGTAACTTAAGAGGTGTGCTGTACCAGTTGTACCTGCTAAGTAATGCTCACCTTAAATCTCAGGGAGATTTGCAATAGCCTAACACTGAATTGATGAAGTCATGGGTCAGCCAAACTCACTCCATTTTATCCAAACCACCAAAGCTCAAAGAGGTGATGAAGGGGGAAGGGCAGTTATTCCATTAAATATGTTCATTTGGCCTTATTCTCACACATTAAATACAGCACAACATTTGTTTTAAACTCTTCTCCTTTTATTCTGCTACTCCCTTAATTCGGGAAGGGGGAAGAGTGATTATTGTCTAATGGAAATGATGATCCTCCTTCGCTTGTTCCTGGCTAAGCTCACTATCAAGGGAAACTATTAAAAAGAACAAATAAAAGATCAACAAGTCATGCATGTCCAATGAGGTCATTATCAGAATGTAGAAGGCCAGAATATACTTATGTTCCTCGGGTCTCGCTAGCACACCTACTCTAGTAATGTATTACTTTTTCAATTCTCAATTTGATTATTCTATTTACCATAAGCAGCAAAGAATCCTGTGGCACCTTATAGACTACCAGATGTTTTGGAGCATGAGCTTTCGTGGGATGCATCTGACGAAGTGGGTATTCACCCACGAAAGCTCATGCTCCAAAACGTCTGGTAGTCTATAAGGTGCCACAGGATTCTTTGCTGCTTTTGCAGATCCAGACTAACACCGCTACCCCTCTGATACTCTATTTACCATATATACTTGATTATAAGCTGGTTCATTTATAAGCCAACCCCACCAAGATGGATAAATAAAAATGGAAATTTTTTATAATCCGTTCATAAGCTGACCCTATAATTCAGGAGTCAGTAAACTTTGGCTCCCGGGCCATCAGGATAAGCTGCTGGTGGGCCGAGATGGTTTGTTTACATCAAGCGTCCGCAGACACAGAGGTAAACCTAAGTAAACGAAGTGTCCTGGCGCACCAGCTGCTTACCCTGACGGGCTGGGACAGCAACTGGTGGGGAAATTTTTTTGCGGGGAGAAGCTGGGAGTCAGGGGAGTAACACCTGTGACCACCCCCCACATGACTCCACCCCTAGCCCGGGACCCCCCTACTTTCCCCATCCCATCCCTTTCCACCTTATCTGGGAAGGGCCAGGGGAGGATGTCTCTGACCTGGCTGGAGCTGCTCCGGCAGGCTGAGCGGCGCAGCTATAGCCTGTTCCAGCAGGCCAGACCAGGTGGCGCAGCCACAGCATGTTCCAGCAGGCTGGGCCGGGCGGCATGGCTGCAGTATGCTCCAGTGCCCGGGCGGCATAGCCACAACCTGTTCTGGGGGTGGGGCAGAGCGGCCCGGCTGCAGCCTGCCAGCCCCAGAGCTGCAGCTGCTTTGGAGGCTGGGGGAGAGCAGTGTAGCCAGAAGCGGAGAGACTCTGGCTACACCTCTTCCCTTCTGGCTCTGCTGGCTGTGCTGCCTCTCCTTGCTCCCTCTGTTGGGGGAAAGGGTTGTGTCCCACCTCTTCCTCTCTATACCCATTCATAAGCCGACCCCCATCTCTAGTGCTTCCCTTTTTTACTGAAAAAATTCAACTTATGAATGAGTATATATGGTAATTATAATTTATCCATGACCTGTGTGCTGTCTATCATAGTGATTATGTAAAAATGTACTCAATAGACTATGTGAATTAAAATCGTGCAATTATCTGCATACATAGGATTCCGTACAGTCCACAAAATTCGGTATTCAAAGATGGAGAAAAGCCAGAAAGAAAGACTTCTGAATCTATTTTATAGTGATCCATCCTCAGACTGACAAACATCCTACAAGGGAAGGCACAGATATTTTTTAAATGATGGTATCTATGATGGGGAAGCGAAAAAGCAATCAATATGCCGGCCGAAACCTTGAGAGCTAAGAGTTACCAGGTTAAGACACATGCACTGATTGTTGGAGCCTTAGGTGCATGGGACCCCAGTAATGAAAGAGTGCTGAGAGAATGCGGAATCGGTCAATGCTACGCTTGGCTGATGCACCAACTCATGGTGTAAGATGTCATCAGATGGTCAAAGGACATCTACATAGAACACATCACCGGACACCAGCAATACCAGGAGGAATGAGCTAGAGTGCTGATAAGAAGTGCAGTCAGCAAAGTAACTAAAATATTTTCCTCATGGATTGTATTTTGTAAAATGGACAACCAACCTAATTCTCAATTACTGAGGGACAATCTCCATTCATTGATATATTTTGCTTTCCACAACCAAATCTCTGTACAACTTTTCATGAGTGATGTGCCTGAGTGTTCGGATTCTAATATCTAAACTCTATTGTTAAATCTATTCTCCTAAATTTGGGTTATTGCTAATTATGTACTCTATGTATCATATGATTAAAAACAAACTTGGTATTTGTGGATAATCTAAGCACTATCCCTAGATATACAGGCACTCTTTTCTCAACCTATGTTTTATATAATTTTTTAACATTAACTTTAATAAAATGTTTAAAAGACTCATATTTCATTGTTTCAGTGGAAGTTGTATAAAGTGAACTTCAATTAAACAGCTGCATGTTAGCTGACAATGACATCCTGAAGTTATTCCTGGTAAATCCTGCTAGTCCCCATAGGTGGCACTCTTACACTATCCGCTGCTTAGACACCAAGGCTCTTCAAAGGCAAGAATCCTGAAGGCAAGATTTCCTACAAGGCTTATCTGTAACAAACACATTCAGTACCCAATATGGGGAGAGGGCAGCAGCAGAGATAACTATCAGCACTTACTTTCCCCCATTTTAAAGCCAGCATATTTCTACCCTCATTGAATTGAATTGTTTGTCCCACAAGCCTGCCAGCTCAGATTTAGAGCGAACAATTCATGAGCTACCTCACTTTTAAGTCCAGCCTAAGACATGCAGTGTTATAGACAAGAGACATTGCTAACAAAGATTTACATGTGCATTTCAGTGGGAAAAAAGACTTGAAAGGACACCAAAGGTAGCATTCATTGTGTAATTGTACCAAAGGCCAGCTTTAAATATGGTAATACAAAGAAGATTACAAGCCTATTGCTTCCACTGCCATGCTATCTATCGCAACTGGAAGAAATTCTTGATACTATAAGCTGATTGGTGATTGGTCACTTGAACCAAATTTTCTGCTGAGTGGCACTCTGTGATTTCGAATGGCCACCATGAATACTGAAACCTCAGATAATTTAACACCCCAGTTCAAGGAACCTAGAGACACCGTATACACTTCAGCTTAACTGAATGAGGTTATAAGGAAAATAAGGGTGGTTGGTGTTTTTTTCCTCCAGTGATATACTCCTCCACACAGGATTTTCTCCAAACATACATCAAACAAGGAAAAACAAATACTCTGAGGGAAGATTTAGGGTAATTTATCAAGATCTGGGAAATAGCTTCCAGATGGACAGAGCTGTTTGGTGCTGGCTGGTGAGAAGGAAGCAAGGTATTGTTATTGAATTAGCATGAATCTCTGGCGGAGAACAGCTTGGTAGAAATAGAGTGCTCTCTTCATATGGTTTACATTTGGATCTGTCAAATTTTACTTTTACTCAAAAACCCACGGTGAACATGCAGGGTTCTTTTTTACTCATAAAATTTTCCCAAGTTCTCCCTGTACTAGTTACAAGTCAGTATTTTTAAGCTGTCTGCTTTGCTTTAAATGCCACACCTAGCGATGTTCACTCTTTGCTATGCTTGGATGAGAGTTTGGTACTTTCAAGTTCAAAAGCGGTTCTGTATCGGGCCAAGTTCACACAGTGAATGTCACCTGAGAATGTGAGTCAGAGACGGAGAGAGAGAAGAAAAGCTAAACTTTCTATAAGATATTTAAGATAAGTCACCTCAAGAGCTTATCAAAATGGTTTTAAGTAAAGTTGATCCACTCTGAGGTCTAGTGTACACTAGAGAAGGTTTGCTGGTATAGCTCTATATAGATAAGACACAAAGAGTCCTGTGGCACCTTATAGACTAACAGATGTAGGACATGTGTCTGACGAAGTGGGTATTCATCCACGAAAGCTTATGCTCCAATACTTCTGTTAGTCTATAAGGTGCCACAGGACTCTTTGTCACTTTTTACAGCTCCAGACTAACATGGCTACCCTTCTGATACTCTACATGGATAGTTATACTAGCAAACCCTCCTAGTGTAGCTGCAGCTTTTACCACCAAAAAAACTCTGCATCTATACAAAGGCTTTTGCCAACATAAGACATGTAAAAAAACTCACCTTTCCAACCAACATTATATTACACTGCTCTACAGCCAAAATGCTTCTGAAATAAATGTAGTCAAACTTTACTAATTCTGGGTCACTGAGAACAAAAATGACGCTTAAAATTGTTGATTGGCTCTAGTCTAGCTGTTGGGCTCCAGACTACAGCAGTGGAATCTCCTGGCAG
>NC_133775.1:81495591-81583623 GCF_003597395.2 Chelonoidis abingdonii | reverse complement strand
AACTTAAATATCTTAGAAACAGTAGCCAATCAGTTGTTTTAATTGTCATATTTGAATTCAGCACATCAAAATACATAATAAATACCACATTTTATCTCTCAAGCAGACGACTTCTCAAAAATTGTAGACCAGTGTTACCAATGAAAGTTTGCAGTATACACCTGGCCTGCCTCACACATAGCTACTCCACAACATGTATCTTCTAGCATAACGCATACAAAATATGAATGCATAAATCCATATATTCTCCAAGGACCATGGATCAAAATTATTTACTTTCACTGACAATCTCAGCAGTCTTCTAGTCCTGCTTTCAATAATTCAGGGTTTGTTTGTTTTTGGCATGCCAAATTCAAAATGATCACCCTGACTCTTAGTGTTTTACTGACACATGGAGACAAGATAGCCGTAGATTTCCCTAAATTATATTAGTCAAACTTTAGTCATAAACTGCAGCTTCTGACTGATTTCAACACACAAAAGAAGTCTCCAAAGTTATTTGTGTATGTAAGGAGCAATGGTTCTCTCCAAGATAAACTGGGTGATAGTAAATAATATGTAAAAATAGTAAATATAAGTTATAGCTCTTTTTTGCAATAAGATTTTTCTGGTTCAACGTCTAATCTTGACTTTTCTATCCTTAGGTCTTCACTCACAGTGGTTTGCAGAGTACAGAGACCGTACACCCTGCCAGCACGGCATCGGCAGTGAGTATAATAGATCAGGGAAGACTTAGCCTTCCCCGGCACTGCCGCTGACCCACTGCCAGACACCTGGGCCACAATGGCCCCCACCTTGCCTGAGGCCCCCACCCCCTGCTGCTGCTGCCTGCCTGGTCTCCTCCACTTCACCCTCTCCCTCCAGAGGTACTTGCTGCTCACCACGTCCTTCCTTCTCGGGAATGGGGGAGTGAGGAGGGACAGAGAGAGTCAGTGCTGACAGAGTGAGGAGGATCGGCTGGGCGCTGGAGCCAGCAGCTTGGGGTGGGGGGCTTTAGGGGTGGGAGAGACTGGCACTAGGGCTGGCCTGGTGCCCAGGGGACTGGCAGCAGTGGGGGCCAGTGTCTCAGCTGAGGGATGACTTTCAGGGCAGGGCTCAGGCCAGCACTGGAGTGGCAGCTGTGGCTCGGATCGGGGAGAGCCATCAGGGCGGGGGGGGCCTGATGGCTCGGCCTGGCGCTGAGGCTGGCCCGGCCCTGGCTGGAGAGGAGGGCAGCGACTTGGCAGGGGGCTGGTGGCTTGGCCTGATGCTGGGGGAGGGTGAGGTCTAGGGGGCTGGCAACTCAGCCTGGTGTGGCTGGGGCTAGTGGGCCGGGCTCCTCCGGTCGCAGGGTGTGTGTGTGTGTGTCCTCAGGGCATCTTCTTTTATGGGGGTGGTTTTTGAGGCTCCTGTGTGCGGGAGGGGAGCAGGGCCACAGGTGGAAGGGATGGGCCCGGTGGGCTAGCATCCCCAAAGCGGGAGTTCACCCACTGCCCATGCAGTGCGGATATAAATAGCAGTGTAGATGGTGAGCCACTGCTAAGGGAAGTGAAGTAGATTGCCCTACGTGTCTGTAACACAGAGTATGTACCCTATGCTGCTCTCTACATGCCCGAGAAATGCCTGCCATTTTTAGCAGTGTAGTGTCCTCTGTCTCCCTGCTGCAGTGAAAGGCTCTGGCTGAGGGGAGGCAATGGAAAAGGCTCCACCAGCTCCCCACTACTGGCATATTTCCACTCTGTCTCCCGTCAGTTGGAGCCTTTCACTGCCATGCGTAGCTTCACACACCAAACAGCATGGACGTAGACTGCCTTTCACTACAGAATGTAGCTAACTGTACCTGACACACTGCTGCAAGTATAAATAAGGTCATAGAGAGGCTCCAGTGCGATACCACTAGGAAAGATTGGTGTGAAGAGGCCTGTACTTTATGTTGTCCAAGGTAGTAAAAGTTCAACTCAGCTTGTTACATAATTGTTTGTGAAACTCAGCAAAAGCTGGTGACAAATAGGCTGGTACTAACTGGATTGTTTATGTGAAAAGAACTGTGATAAGGGGTCTGCAAGGTTCCTGGCAGAGCTACGGCTTGATATGACGATGAGCTGATAGATTCTAGAAATGGGAGGAAACGTTTATAGCTGAAATCACCAAAATGTGTTTTGATTGGTTAATGTTAATAGCACGAGGCTGAGGTTTCTTCTTGGACAGATAAGACTGTGTGTTGGGCCCACTTTTCTCCAGCAGCAAGGTGGCAAACAAGAGTCACTACCAGATACAGCAGCAGTATGTTCTATCTTTGCTGTTCTTTTCTGGTCTCTTGTTTGTGAGTGTATTTGTTTTATTTTATCTTCCAGGTAACAGGAGCAGACTTCAACAACAGCAGCAGCTCCAGACTATCTCAATTAATACCATCTCTAATACCATCCAAAAGACTGTCAAAAAAGGGGTTTCCCTTATTAAAACTCTCTAAAGGGAAAGGGAAAGGAAACAAGGGAGATTGTTAAAAGGAAAGCTTTACTTAATACTTCATGTTTCAAATGCTTTCATTGTTTTCTGTTCTTTTTCTGTATCTTTAATGAAAAGGTTAAAAGATTTGTAATGGTGGTTGTTACAGTGGGGGTCACCAGGGATAACACAAAATCCCACATCACACTGAACTGTTCAATGTTGTAAGCATGAACAATGATTTCATTATTATTTTATCTCTTGTGGGCCAGAGACATCACCGTTTCAACACAACAGGATAAAGCCCATGATTGATGCAACCTGCTTATTAATCTAAAGGAGATGCCCCATTCTTTATACTTGACAGCCCAGTCCCTGACACGTCTGAACATATGATTGTTTGCATTATTTAATTTTATATTTTAAACACCATAACTACCTTATATATCATGCTACCCTGATAGTTCTATTAAGCTCCCAGTTATCTCCGTGGGAGCTGGGAACCTAGAAGAAAGGCAGCATGTAGCCCTATCATTAACAGTGGAAGTTCTACACCAGCACTGAGGAAATAGTATTGCTAAATGACTAGATTTTCCAGTACAGCGTACTGGAATTGATAGTAAAATGTTCTCTCTCTCTCTCTGATACTGCTACATATTCTATTACTAACGATATGTGTACTTCACATCAATATTATTTCACATTTTCAAATTACTGTAAAACATTAACACTCACAACTGAGTTGAATTAGTGTTACTGGACCCAATCACCAGCTCTGTACAAAATGAGTATCAATTAGTGGTTACCATATAGCAACATCTCCTATATATAAGCACACTTATACAGGTGGTGGTACCTTACACCCACTTTTCCCAGATGTACATGACTACACAAGGTGCAAGACTGAAGAATGAGGCTCATTATTCCAATCTGAAAGAGGAAGACAGTTTACATGACTTCGCCAAAGCCACACGGAGTTAGTGACAGAGTCAGGATCTAATTTAGACCTAACTTCTAGCCTCAGCCTTCTTTCCCCAGGCATGGCTGCTTCTAGCATGGCTGTTTTGGTGCTGATGTTAAAAATGAAATCAACATGCCCTTTTACATCCTCACAGTATATAAAGAGTTTAAAGAATACACATATTACATGGAAAAAACATCTGTAGCTGTGTACAGTTGAAAGGCACACAACCTACCTGAGCAAGGGATATTTGAGCTTAGTTGCCTGTACAATTGACCCCCCTATTGATACAACATTGAGGAAGCCAGCAGTAGTTCAAGTATAGTCATACCTTGAAACCATATGGACAAGTGCATCGATAAAACTCCACTGGATCATTGTTGCATGTCCCATTGTTCTTACATGGACTGGAAAGGCAAGGGTTACACTTGGACACAATGCTGATATCTACTGGTCCTGCAAAAATGAAAGTATAGAATACAAGTGGAAAATGTGGACTGGAAAATTCATTCTTAGTTAATGCACAAGATACTTACCAGTACTGACACTGTTTGGTTTTTGCTCCCTGCAGCAACAATAGTATGTGCCATTGATAGCACTTGATGTGATAATGTTAATCACAAGGGATTAACTCAAATTTGAAATCGTTCAAGTGTTGGACAAATCTTAATGATATCTGGATTCTTATCTAAAGAGAGAAACACCCAGCCTGCAAAAACGGACTGCACATGTCATAAGATTGGCTTACTATCAAGATTTTTGGAAATTTCCACTTCAATCAATGCTGGAAATTCTGTAAGAGCAGCCTCTGACTGCTAATATTTGGCATTTCTAGCTTGTGGGTGAGACCAAAAGAGAAAGTGCAGATTCAGCAGCAAAAATTAAAAATGGGGATGAGACAGTTGCACAAAGATTTGTGAAGCTCAAGAAAGGTTCAATTAGAGGTTTAGGAGATGGTTCAATGTTTCACAATCCCTAGTTTTAACATGGTTTATTTCTGACTTAATTCCCTCCTGTTCTTACTGTAGGAAAAGCAATATGCAAAACAGATATATCTGGGAAATGATGCAACTGTTATTGCCCTGGATAAGCACACTAATCCATATTTAAGCCATTTAATAAACAACTATTCCAAACAGGTAGGGGAGAGTGTGACCAAAAGTACCCCTGCACTCTCATCTTACATACTATTATAATAATCTTTGTACAAAATATGCCTTGTGAGGCGTCATTTGAAAATTAGTAATTCACTGGTCAATAATATCATGCTGAAATGTATGTATCAACATTACATGTTAAGTTATGAAGCCCCTCTGTATGAGGTTCATAGCACATGTTTAAAACCACAGCCCTACCCAGGCAGAAGTATTCTGAACGAAGATTTACCTCCATTTACATATAAGTAGTGAACAGGGTCTTTGAGACAGCAGGGAGAGGAAATGGTAGTAGACAAAGCAAATTGGCATTTCAACAAACAAAGATGAGGAGAAAGAACATGAAGCTTCCTTCACCACCAGACTCTATGTTGCCTTCTTTACTGTTTGAATAAACTTTGCTTTGACGGCTAATTCTCAGAAGAATTCATTTCAAAGACGATCCAATGGGACTATAAAAGAAAGGGGGCAGAAAACCCCAAGCCATCTCTCACTCTCTCTTTTGCCCAAGAAGACAAAGGAACCAGATCTTTGACTTTGGGGGCAGATCCTGATCTTAGAATTTGGTCAGCCATGTTGCTGGGAACCTGTGGTAAAAAATTTACCTTGAACTAAGACAAGCTCATTATGTTCTAGTAACTAGAAAGTGTTTTATCTTTATTTTCATTACTATTTCTGACTTTAATACCGGATAATTGATTTCACTTAAAATCCTATCTTCTTTTGTTAATAACCTTTTTTTTATTCTTTAATCTAAACCAATCCAGTGCTGTGTTTAAACAGAACTCTTTGAAAGCTCCAGTTAAAGTAGCTGACTTGAACATTAACCCTTTACAGGGATAATGAGTCATTAATAGCTAAAGTGCTCAGGAGAGGGCTGTACAGTGCAGAACACATGTTTCAGGGAGTATTCAGCATTGGGAGTGTGTTGAGGCCATCCTGCAGGTAGTAACCCAGGCTGGTGGGAAGCCAGAGTGTCACTGGAGTGTTGCTGACAGGCTGCTGGGGCCAAAGCCACTGGGCCTGGGCTGCAGCTAGACACAGACACTCAGGCTATGATCTGCATGCCCACAGGCTTTTTGTGAGTGGTCCTTGTTGGAAGCTACAACATCAAAGCATTGTGAGGCACCGAGGGTTGCAAGGCAGGCAATGACACAACCCTCACTGGTCTGGACTGCACCCCAGAATGTGATAGAGTGTTTGTGGGTCAGCAGGAACCTGAACACAGCCCATAATAGCGGAATTTGGAGACTCAAGCTGAAAGCCCAGAGCCAGATGAAAATCATTTTATCCCACAGTGAATACCAGTCTCCAGATACCACCGTAGTCCTCTGTCATTCCCCTGTACTCTGCTCAGTCATCTGCCTATATTGTCTGGCTTGCTTGCTCCTTGCATATCTTAACTGCAGTAACTAGCTCCTGTTTGCGGAGGGAGGGAACTGCCTATATGGGGAAAGGGAGTATTGATGCTGAGGGAGAGGAACAAATGACGGGGTAGTGGAGGGTTTATTGCAAGTGTAGAGAAATGGGGTGGCGATAAAGCTTCATGTGAGCATGTTAAAATACATGAATTTAAGAATCAAAATGGTCTTGTCAATCTTTCTTATATGTACTGCTTTGTACACAAGAAACACAACACTCGGACTTGAGAGAAAGTCAGTAGGTTGTTTTCACATCGTTACTTCTGAGCAAGCAAAATCCCTGTTTTAACTCCCTAAGGCACTGAGAAAGGTCTGTGAAAAATGTTAACGAAAATAGAAACACACGAATACTTAAAACAAACACGGACACTAGATGCCACACACTCAGGCATCTGCACCAAAAAGAACTTATGGCTTCCTGTGTAAACACAGAATTACCCAAGTTTAAAAACAAGTATTTATTTACTGGACTTGAGTAGGTTGTCTGCAGGGCAAAGCACTCAAATTGTCAAGGACACTCCATCGGAATAGTTACTGTCTACACTGTCCACCTGTAGCATGGAGTTGGGTACTAAATCAATCAATATTACAGATCTGCTGAGATGTTAATAAATAGGCAAATTTGGAAATAGGCAAAATGTGAAGATAAAACTGACTTTGTAGTCACCAACTTTCAAATATTAATGACTCAGATGGTTTTAAAATGTAAAAATGGTCAAAAGAGGCTAGTTTATTTCAAGCACTGAAGATCTTAAAGCACTTTATTTCCTTTATATGAAAATATTTCTTTTAAGTGCAAGGACTTCACAAAAGTACGGGCGATAAGAAATAAATTTTACATGACTTAGGACAGACCAAGCACATGACAGATGGGTGAGGTGGGTTGAAAAGGATTTCATGAAAAGTTGGTAAAATCTGTTGTTTATTGGCTGAGATCATTTAGTCCACAGTGAATTTTCATCTCTGAGTTACGTCTGAGCGAAAAACATGCTTCATGTTTGAAATACTAACAGACTCTTTCACTGATGGCCCCTTTTGGGTAATGCAAAATTAACAACCAGGTGAAAAAGCAATGCCGAGGAAATAGGAATTCTGTGCTATTACTGATTGTATTAGCATTCCATCATAAAATAGTGACAAACACCTTCCTTGTGGCACATCTGCATATGACAAATGTGTCACAACTAAAGAGAAGAAATAAGTGATGAGCAAGACAGAAGAAAACTGACTTTGTGGACTTACATCTTAAGAAACTGTTCAGTAATTCAGTAATTCACTGTCCAGTAATATAAAAATCCATGGTAGGGTTTGCTTCTGACCTAGCAAACCCTAACTGAGATATTGACTATCAAATCATTATTAATATTTATTATTTACGTAGCACCAATAGGGAGCAAAGGGCTTAACAGACATGTACATTGACAAGGACTCTGCTGCAAAGAGCCCTCAATCTAAGAGGCAGATTCTGATGCCCTTACTCACTTGCTTACGCTGCAAGTAGTGTCACTGAAGTTAATAAACTACTAGTAAAGTTAGGTGCTATTTAGTTTGAATAAAAGTATTGAGCCTGGCCCTAAACAATACATTATCCAGGAAAAGGGCCCACAAAGAAAGGAATACATACAAAAGAAGACTTTTCGTCTCCTTTTCTGTGTTTGTGTGTTTTATATTTAATCCATTCCTGTCCTGCTTTATTTTCACTTTTTTCCTATTTGCCGTAAACCCTAGTTAGATACAACAGCTTGCCTGACTTCAGCAGAAAAGATTAGTCTGAATGGCTGCAGTTATGCCCGTGGGCGTTTTCTCCTTTATGCGCTGCTCTTCTGTTGCTTCTCCCAAAAGTGCACAAGAGTAGCTATTTGAGGAAAACAAGGTTGCCCAGGAGGCAACGACACGAGCATGGATTATATTATACACTATATATAGATATATAGGTACGTGTACACACACACACACACACAAACACAGTCCATCTATCTCTATGGCATTGATCAAAGTCAATCAATGAAGGAGCTAATCAGAGCTCCAGCACTGAAGTACCCTATTTCTTTGCCCTGGGGGGTTTGATTTATAAACCATGTAGCAAAAATGTTCTCAGTCTAGTACATTTCTTTCTAATAGTGCTGCAGACAAGGAGGACAATTTAATAAAATATAGAGCTGAGTCTGCACTACTTATGCCTCAAGTCCAGTTCTGTTTGCACTGTTCTGAGACAAGGCATGGACATTTGACTTTTAGTCCAAACATGGGTTAAATCACAATTTTGACAAAATACACGTTAATTTAGAAAGCTCTGTGAGTCATTCTTCAGCCTTGTCATATTGTGACTGACAGGACTATGGCAATAATGAGGGGAAGGTAGTGGGCTGGAATGAAGAGATTGTTTTTATTAGGATTTAATGGTGGAGCTCCACTGACTTCACTGGGGCTCTGCACAGGTGAAGGACAAAGTTAACACACAAGCAATTGCAGGATCGGGGTGTAAGTGTGCGTATGGGGGGATGACAGATTGCTCTTGTTAAGGTGACAATCTTGAACATTTGTTTTGAGTAACGGGGGAGGAAGACAGTGGGAGGAATCCAGAAACTGTCCCCATTCTAAGCCAGCACACCAGCTGCTCTATTTTTTCCACAGACTGCTGCTCAGCTTATGTGGTGGGCAAGGAGAATGCTTCAAGGAGAATCAGGCAAAGCCATTTCAAAATATGAGAGTTTCAAAAATAAAGAGTTAGCTACTTTTTTTGCTGCATCATATTTCAAAAATAGCTTCATCTACAGAGGCCACGTTTGCTTTCTTCATTTTTCCTCAGTGAAAGTTAGCACATTGTTGGGTGTTTAGTTAGGAATATTTGTAACTCTCAGCAGTGAAATTATGAACTCAGCAAAGAGCAGAGAGCTCTGATTATGATTTGCTGTCCGAAACCTATCGTCACTTTTAGAATAACCGAATTTGAATGTTCTAGTTATTAAAAATGAAGATGGAAGGTCATTAAAGCCAGCTCTGGTTTGGGAAACAACCTTAACTTTAGCTCTATGTCAACACCTGTCCTCTATTCAGAAATCAGTTTAATCCCAGCTGCTATACAACCATCCTGCTAAGCCAGTGCCATTATTATAATTTATTATTACATATAAATGTACATGGCACTTCATAGATAAACAACAAGATGATGTCATTTCCCCTTCATCTCCAACCACAGACCCTCTTCTCCATTACTGTACATAGTAAATACACCTCTTCACACTTCTGTCTTCACATATAGGCTAGCAACCCAAACAAACATTTCACATTCCAACAGTCCTTGACAGCAAAAACCACAAACATATCCTCTTTATTTGTCCACAATTTCATTAAGTCAGAAAGCCCACACGTTCTCATTCTACCTCCATATTATATTCCTCACTACAACTCCTCAATCAGTTTCTCCTCATATAGCTCTTATATTCCATCATTCCAGTCATATACCTGCACCCTCTCCTGATCTTACAACATGAAATACATCAAATACATCCAGTTACTGATCTAGAGTTGATAGGACTTAGGGTTGGAGTTAAAGTTGTTTGTGGTACAAATGTCCTTATCACCACATATTTGCTTTCCAACTGCAACTTCTTTCCCACGGCTTTCAAACTTATTTTTGTAACTACAGCATTCTCACTTTTTTCAAAATGTAGAATTACTTACCGAATAAACCTTCTCTTATCTAAGTTTTTTGGGGTCTTGAAATAAATTATTTGATTAATTATCCCTAAAATGACATTCCATAAAATAATTTGCAATTATATTATCTGATGTAATGACAGTGTTGCTAACTCATGTGAGATTTGGTGTTTCCCTTAAAGCCCCAACTGCCAGAGTTAAGTGATTGCATGAGACTATCAGCTTTCACTGTAAACAATGAAATTTCTAGCCCTCGTTAGTGGAGAAAAGCTTGAAAACATATCCCAAGTGGGCTCCAATAGCTCAGAAACCACAAGGCACAAAAAAGAGAGTCTTAAATTTGTTTTAATATCTCATGATTGCTGAAGCTGGGAGTTGGCGATATTCTACCAATAAAGCTGTTTACACAAGATAAGCAATGGCACTCAGATGGTTTACAGAACTCAGACAAACAGCTTGCTCCTACCTTTGCACTGGAAGTGATGGGTTGGTGTTGTGAGAAGCAGTCTGTCTGCCATGTCCTCTGGCCCACTGCAGCGTGCAATCCCTGGCTCTTTGTACCCTGCCTTCACCCATTCCGAAAGCCAGCGCAGACTGCAGTCACAGTTCAAGGGGTTGGTACCCAGAGCCCTGGTGATGTAAAACAATGAACTTTTTCCTTTGCTGGCAAGCAAAAATAGCGCCCCCTCCCAAATGGCACATTTTACCCATCTCTCCACATTAACTCCAAAGAACTGGAAACCTTGATTCTAAAGAGCTGGAAAGAAAATTCTTTGATATTTAACAGAATTTCAATGTCTGATGTCTCCAAACAGGCCTTAGAAGATGTATTTGGGCAAAAGTCATAATGGTAGAAGTGGGTCATCAAATTTTCATTCTCACCTCATGGCTTCATTTGTGTTCATTCCAAGGCTTTGTCTAAACTATTCACCTTTTAGTAACATGGCTGTGCCACTACAGCTGTGTTGCTAAAAGATGTGCAGTGTAGCTACTGAGAATCCTGTGGCACCTTATAGACTAACATGTTTTGGAGCGTGAGCTTTCGTGGGTGAATACCAACAGGACTCCACTGGCCATCACATACAGCCCCAGCTAAAAGCCTTCCAACACATCATCAGGGATCTACAACCCATCCTGGACAATGATCCCACACTTTCACAGGTCTTGGGTGGCAGGCCAATCCTTGACCACAGACAACCTGCCAACCTGAAACGTATTCTCACCAGCAATGCACACCGTTTTACATGGGTAACTCTAGCTGGGAACCAATCCATGCAACAAACCTCGATGCCACTCTGCCTAATATCTACACCCAGCGACACCATCACAGGACCTAACAGATCAGCCATCACCATACTGGGTCATTCACTGCACGTTCCACCAATGTAATCTATTGCCATCATATTGCCAGCATCCCCTCTGCTAATGTACATCGGCAAACTGGACAGTTCATACGTGAAAAGGGATAAATGGACACAAAAATCAGATGATCAGGAATGGCAATATACAAAAACCTGTAGGGAGCCATTTCACCTCCCCTGGCACCAACGGGTTTAGCAAAAAAGCAACTTCGAAGGACCAGACTTCTAGAAGAGAACCTCGCTGATGCTTCGTTCTCGTCGCAGAATTTTGTACACATTATCAGTCTGGACTAAACAATACTGTGGAATGGTGAGCTGTGCTCAATTACAGAACCAGTGTTCTCCTCCCGTGTGAGTTTCACACCTTCTAATATGCTAGAACCAGGGCCCATCCTCCCTGATTGAACTAACCTCGTATATCTCTAGCTTGCTTGCTAGCATATATATACCTGCCCCTGGAAATTTCCACTACCTGCGTCTGACGAAGTGGGTATTCACCCACGAAAGCTCACGCTCCAAAACGTCTGTTAATCTATAAGGTGCCACAGGATTCTCTGCTGCTTTTACAGATCCAGACTAACATGGCTACCCCTCTGATAGTGTAGCCACTGTTTCTTGGCAGGAGAGAGCTCTCCTGCTGACTAAAAACATCCACCCCCAATGCGGCGGTAGCTTTGTTGGCGGCGGTAGCTTTGTTGGCAGGCAAAGCGCAGGTCACACCAGCGCTTTTCGTCAGCAAAACTTTTGTCGTTCGGGATGTATGTGTTTTTTTCACACCCCTGAACAACAAAAGTTTTATCATTTAGTTTCCAGTGGAGGCAAAACCCAAGTCTCAGTCTCAGGCCTTCTATCTTCTGCTATCCCTAGAACACTGACTCCATGCCTCTCTGACTGAACAGTCTCTCCCTGTCTCCTTCCTTAAGACTAACCTCTTCCAACAATCCCTTCTCATACCCTTCTTCTCATCATTACTCATCAGAGTTGAATAACTTACTACTGATCATTTATTCAAGAAATTGAGCCCATTTCCACTTGAGCGATATCTACACACACAGAGTTTCTCTAAATGTATTATTTTAACCTGACAAAATTCAGGTGTTATTTGTTTGCTTGTTTAAACTCTATGGTCTGAATGATAATATTCCACGTTAATCTGTCTTGCTTAGTTATCATTTTTAAGACACTTTTTTTTTAATAGAAGTAATCTCATTGCAGGCAGTGGCATTACACTCATGAAGTAGAGTTTGCAATTGCAGGTTAATTGTGAAGACACATTTTCTACCTCAGAAACTTTCATCTAAATAAATCAGGACAACAGTTCATGATAGGGTGAGTCAGTGAGTTATTGATGGATATCAGCAAATAATGTAACGGCTCTGTAAATTATTATTTCAATTTTTAAGTGCATCTGCTCAGGGGCAGCTCTATGTATTTTGCCGCTCCAAGCATGACAGTCAGCGGCTTTCAGTGGCGTGCCTGCAGGAGGTCTGCTGGTCCCGCGCCTTTGGCGTACCTCCTGCAGGCAAGCCATCAAAGGTAGCCTGACTGCCGCCCTCACGGCGACCGGCAGTCTGCCCTGTGCTGTTTGCCACCCCAGGCACGTGCAGGGAGCCACCCCTGCATCTGCTTTAGTCATGCTCGTGCCCATTTTTGTTTGCTTATCGCAAACACTCAAGGGATTAAGTTTTACTGGCAAAAGTTAGCAGGAGGTGACTTTCAAAGTCACATGCACAAATTTTTGCAGAAACTAAGCTTTAATTTTGAACATCTAGATATTCTTGGGGAAATGCTTACGTGCTGAGCCAATCAGGGACCACAAGAACACCATGTGAGCTGTCTGATCAAAACAAAGAATTTGAATTGGACTTAAGCACAAACTTGAGAACTCTTCCTGGAAAGGGCTATTTCCTGCATTAGGGTATAAAGTTGTAAAATGTATTAATGAAAGACCTCTCTCTCTCTCTCTTTTTTTTTAACCAAGTTTTGGTTTGTATTTTTAAAACTGTAGAGATGGGTAATATCAGGCATGAGAGTTGTTACATTTCTATTTTTCAAACTGCTATGAAAATGCATCAAAAGTAAGTAGCGGATTTCCTGTTCAATAATGAAAGTGAAATATGATCTAAATCTGCTAAAAGTAACTTTTTACATAAAAATCTGTAAGATTTGAATTAGAGATATTCAGGCAACAAGCTGAAAGAAGAAATAACATCTCCACATGAGCGAGAGAACCAGTCTCTTGAACATTTTCTAAATGGATGTCTGTTCTTCTTCGGCTTAATTTTTAATAAAAATATATATGGTGAATTTATTGCTTTTTCTTTTTTTAAAAAGAGGGACTGGATAGCCCTCATAGACCACGCACTAATGAGGGTTTCACAAAACTCTGGAATTGCACTAGTTTTTTGAAACATGACATTGCTTTCATTCCAGCCAGCAAACAGTTCCAATTAAGTTTGTGTGTGGTACTCTGTTGATGTGAACTGCACACATGAGAAAACTGGGACAAGCCTGAGACACTCAAACCTACTTTAAGGCTGTAACCCAAGTCACACTTTAATAAAGGTTCCCAGAACTGGACGGTTAGTGAACTAACCCACTGTGCCTCAGAGGCTGCTATATTTGAGAGTGTTAGTTATTTATGGATTGCTGCCAACTATATTTAAACATCATTGTTGGAGTTTGGAGACCAGGGTTCTGTTTCCAGCTCTCTCATTGATTCATTGTGTGACCCTGGCCAAGTCACTTAAACTTCTGTGTCTCAGATTTGTAAGTTTTTTAAAACAACCAAATATATTTCCCCTTGGCCTGAAATAAATCCCATGTAGCAGAGATGCATGTACTTGCAACCACAAGATGGGAGAATCTATTGGTTTGTTTTCCCATTTAATCGGAACTGTTTTCTCATAACCAAGGAAGGAGGCAGCACTCCCAGGGAAACAAATTTATAGTAAGCTGCACTTTGCTGGACACATTTCTATTTTGCTTCTGGAAAAAACAAGACGATAAACCAAACCAACAACCTAGAATAATAGTGTGTTCAGCTTGGCAAACTTGTAGAATGGTTCAGGTCTTGTGCTAAGCTAAACCAGTGGCTCTTAGCCTTTCCAGACTACTGTACCCCTTTCAAGAGTTTGATTTGTCTTGTGTACCCTAAATTTCATCTCAGTTAAAAACTACTCACTTACAAAACCAGACCTAAAAATAAAAAAGTGTCACAACACACTCTTACTGAAAACTGCTGACTTTCTCATTTTTACCATATAACTAAATTGTAAAATAAATCAATTGGAATATAAATATTGTTCTTACATTTCTGTATATAGTGTGTGTGTATATATATCTATCTACCCACACACACACATATCAGCATAAACAAGCCTTTGTATGAAATTTTAGTTTGTACTGACTTCACTAATGCTTGTTATGTACCCTGTTGTAAAACTAGGCAAATATCTAGATGAGCTGATGTACCCTCTGAGACCTCTGCACACCTGCCATACCCCTGGCTGAGAACCACCATGCAAGGGTACACTCCCCTCAGATATTTTTTTTAAATACTAGTTGTTTAGGACTATCTGATCCAAACTAAAGGAGAAAAACTGTTTCTTTAGAAAGAGGCTAGGGATAGGTCACCTCTGGCCGGGAGGATTTAGGGATAATTCCACCAGAGGCAAAAACAATGAGGAGTCCGGTGGCACCTTAAAGACTAACAAATTTATTTGGGCATAAGCTTTTGTCGGTAAGGGAAATCAACGCAACTCATCCTTCAGTTTGCTACCAGAGTTTTAACAAGAGGCTTTCCTGTGAGTTGCTGGGAGTCCCATCCAAAATAACACTGTGTGAAATGTGAAATAAATGCAGCCTATTTTTCCATTTCAATGAGGCTGCAGAACAAACAAAACAAATGCATTGATTTTGGAGGTAAGACCCAAACAGATGAGCAGATGCAATGACATCAAGCCAGGCCATGGAGCCCATGTGCCTCACAATTAGGAGCAGGAGGAAAGAAAGAAAACAAAATCCTGTAGAGACTGGGGTTTTCAAAGAAGCCTAACAGTGGCAGGTGCTCAACTCCCATTAATGTTTAGTGGGAATTGTTTGTCCAACTCTCTTAAGCTCCTGGAAATCCTGGTAAAAAACGTGAGCACTTGACCAAAGGCAGTTTAAAAGAAATCAGCTTTGATGAAATGCACATTAGAAGTCTATGAAGTTACTTTTTTGAAAGCAATGAAGGGTTTTAGCCATGCAATTCTCTTACTTTAATAGGCAGTCACACGACTAAAACACTGTAAACTGATCTGGGCATTTACAGGCATCAAAAATCTACAGAAATTTTGACTTGGAAGGAATTATTACAGGAATGATGCAAACTGCTTTTTGAATTTTAGCTTTACCCCATGAATCAGACTACAAATCATTTTTTAAAATAATGTTTTGAACTCAAGCTTCTTTTGGATAAAAACGTTCAGACAGGATATTAAGAAAGGAAACCCTACTAAATTTGTTGATACATTTCTATGGGAGTGACTAATGAAACAGCCCTAGACAGACTCAACTGTAGAGTTCATGGGTTCAATCCTATCCAGGGCTCATTCATCAAAATTAAATGTGTACAGCAGCAATGCCTGAAAACCCCCAAATCCAGCCCCTTTTGTAGCTCCATTGCTTACAATGGAAAAACTCCACGGATGACCTTTTGACCCCATCTGCAATGAGTTGACCCACTTGTGCAAGGCTAAATCAAAACCCTACATTTCAAAGTTCATGTAGAAATTACAGTTAAACATTTAACACTGGACAAACCCCAACACACACAAGGTGAGAAGGAAATCACAAAACGAACACTGAAACATACAAGTTAATCAATCTCTCTAATGCAGCTTGAAGATGAAGCTGCTATATAAATGCTAGGAATAATTTTGTTCCATAAGCTGTATAAATTAAGAAGCGTATTTTTTACTTTCCACTAATTTTTATGTACCACAGCATGCTTGTTTCCACTCACTTCTCCTTTTATTTCTTTGGTCAATACAACAAAACAATTCCTGGAGGTTAATCATCTCATACTGCTATGAAACACAAAGGGTCTTTGCAATTAAGGGTAGATTTTTTTCCTCTCAGATTCACGTATTCCTCATTGAAGGGTAATTAAAATAACTATAGATGAGATGAACTAGAGATAGAGAGCACTGTGGAGGGCATAGTTTATTTTTATAAGTATCTAACAAGGGCTTGAGTAAACAAGAGATGAATCAACAGGGACATGAATCTGAGCTGTTTATATAAAGAATATACGAATCTCAGACATATTTTTAATAATGTGTTCTTTACTATGCTTTTGATAAACTATCTGGGTGAAGCCCTCACCAGGGAGGGCTGGTACTGCGTCAGGTAGTTTTGGATGTGGATAGCACACACAGGCACTGAATGAATGCATGGGAGATCTCAAGCTTGCTTTGTCAACTTTAAGGCTGCTCCCACCCTAGCAAATTTAAAGCTTTTTTTTAAGCACTAGTATAGAAACTAGTGTAGACAAAGCTCAGACATTTTTATCATCGTGTCAGAAAAACACTAAGTTTGCTTGTGAAGACACAGCCTCAGTTGGAGAATATTCACGATCGTTACATTGGCACAGATTCTGTACTAAAAGCATATATGTGTGTTCCATAGATAAACCATCCTGTCTCGATGGAGCTAAATATATATACACACACCCTTCAAAAATCTACTTTAAAAGAATGCTACGTTTGCAAAGCAATTTTGGTGAAAATCTTTCCCTGTGTTTTGAGCAGCTTTGGAAAGTAGATTAGAGTAGGCTAGATCTGAGTATTTAAGTTTCCAATTTCAAACCATATTACAGCCGCAGCTGTTGCAAAAGGCTTTGACCAAAAATGTGAAACATTTTGTCTACACCAGAGAACTGTACCTTTGCAATTTACAGTGGTCCATTTGAGCCATCATAACTTGTAACAATGCTGTGTGTCCACACTAACAGTTTTGGCTAGGCTAACCCTGTTCAACATCTTAACACTCAGCATCTCCTCCAATGCATTTTAAGTTCCACTATTTACTATGGATTCACACTGTTTGCAAAGAAAGTGTCTCTCACATGTAAAATTTTATTCACTCACAAGATATATGCAATTGAAGCATGGCACTTTTTTGTTCCGTTTATTTGAAAATGCCACAGCTACAGACTCTCTCAGGAATATGTGAATTCCAGAGACATCTATCTCAGTGTTCATAAAATACATTATTTTAAATTGCTTACAGCTTTATTGGTGAACTCAACTTCTTCAATTGTGCCAAAGACACTGGCCCTCCTAGAGTTACGGAAGGCAAATGTTTCTTTAAAGAAACAGCCGAGAACAATTGCACGGTAGACTTTAATTGTTCACTGAGAAAATTATACCCTAGACAGGTCTTAATTATTTTATGGATCCTACTTATTACCATTCATTTATGCTTTGTGTACTTTACACTGTCAGCAGCACATACTTATAAACAGAGGGGCTACATCGACTGTGCTGGGCCAAAGGGGATTTTATGACTCTCTAGGGTGAACAGTTTACCTAGGAAAACTGTGCCTCCACTTAGTTTAATGTAAACGCCTAAGAAAACCCAAACAAATGGCACATGACACGTTTATCATTTCAGTTCTAAAAATGCCCTTAGATGCCAGCTTCCCCAGTCTGGAAGGTGTCACTGCATTTCCAAGTAGAGACAAAGGAATTTGGTACAATGACCCTGAATTCGTCCCCGGACAATGCCTAAAATGAATTTACTATACTATGAACACAGCATAGAATACAAAAATCTGTTATACACAAAATGTAATTAAACATTTTATCTAGTACACGCTAAAGTTTGAGGCTTGGATTTGAAACTGAATTAGGGTTAAAGCTCAGGTTCAAATTCATGTAAAATTGTGTTGAAATCCCTTTAATTGTTCACACAAGATTCTGTCCCAAATAGTAACATTTAGTACGTATCACTATCCCTTATTTTGCAAGGGGAAACTGAGGCATGACACTGTTAAATGACTTCTCCCACAGAAACCTTGAATCTGGGACTAGGACCCAGGTCTAGAATTGAGAAAACAATGAAAGTTTTGGTTCATTGGTAGTTCTGGAGGAAAAAAAAGTCAATTTATTGGTTGTTGTTTCGGGTCCAACAAAACATCATTTCAAGTTGGAACTTAATTAAAAAATAAAATAAAATTGAAGGAAATTTTGAAACAAAATAAATTTGCAAAATGTTTCTGCATATGCCTTTTAAATATTGCCCAGGTCTCCTGACTGCCAGGATATACCAGTCTGATGCCTTATTCACTGGATTATGCTACCTCCCATCCTGAAGGATGGACATTTCAAGAAATCTGTTTTTGCAAGCTATTTGAACACCCAAGTCATAACTGGATCTGAACTCTGGATCTGGCCTGAAACCAAATCATAGGAGTATGTCTGAAGCCTCACAAATCAAAAGTAAAAGATGACTGATTAAAATTTACCAATTTTGGTCCATTTCTAGGTGAGTGACTGGTCCAAGGCCATTAAGGAAGGAAGAAAGTGATGGGAAAACTAAAACAGACATTTGGATTTTCTTCTCTTGGAAAGAGCAAATATATTTCGTGTGTATGGATAGTGTGTCATTTTTAGAACATATTTTATATGCATGTGTGGAGTGGAATACACAAAAAGTTCACTTTCATTATTAGTATATGTGAATTATTAGTTCATGTACAAGATACTATATTGACAAAATACAGTAAGTAAAACATGAGATACTTATTATGCACAGAATCCACATATAAGTTACTTAATGTTCTTGGTGGCTGGCTTCCTGACTCATGCTCAGGCTTCTGGACCATCATGCTCTCTAAATTTCACATGCAAAGTGCTAGATGACTTATGCACAAATGCCATAAAAGAGGAAATGGTCATATTATTCCTTCAATTGTTTTTCCTAACAATTTTTTTTGAGAATAAATAACAACCAGTCCAGGCATTTATTTAATTTAATTTGAACAGGTAATGTCTGAATAAAGACAGTAAAATGCAGAGAGAAAATTGGCACAACTCAGAATAGTTTAGAAACTAGATTAGCAGCATAACCTACATTGTGTTAGTAAAATAACACAGTCAGAAATATTAATTCAGAGCATGGGTACTTACAGATGTGAAAGGGACACAAGGTCATTAAAAGAACCTTCGGGAACACTGGCAATATCATTACCATGAAGAGTCCTAGAGCAGGGAAAGAACAGTAAGACATTAGAACACTGTATTGTCCTGCTCCACCCCAAAATCTGAACAAATAGTTAGCTTTGGAACCAATATTTAACTGTCCCCACTGCAGAAACCCTACTAGCTTCATAATCCACTAGAGTCAGTGCTTTGTTATTTGTACTTTTACACAAAGATTTAATAAATAATGTTATCTGCAGTTAAAAATGTTACTCATTAATTTTTAATGTAAAAGGTGTCTTGCTTCTTTTTTTTTTATTTAAAGAATCAATATCATTTACAGGGCCACCCAGAGGATTCAGGGGGCCTGGGGCAAAGAAATTTTGGGGGCCCCTTCCATAAAAAAAAGTTGCAGTATTATAGAATACTATATTCTCTTGGGGGCCCCTGCAGGATCCGGGGTCTGGGGCAAATTGTCCCACTTGCTCCCCCCTCTGGGTGGCCCTGATCATTTAAGTATATTTTCTTTAAAACAGAAAAATAGGAAAGCATCTTTTCCTCCCTGCCACAGACACCCTTACTGCTGCACAGAGTCCCATTAGCTGAAAATACAAAGAAATCAAAGGAAAAGAGGGAATGTGAAAGATGAAATTAAACATGGACTACAGTGGAACTCCAGGAGGGAGTGAGGGTCCACATGTATAGATATATTTGGAGGATCAGGGCCTACATTCCCACATCAGTAGCATTGTATATACCAATATGCAGTGACAGGCAAAATACTTGGAAATCAGTTCTTTGAAGAGCCTGTCCACCTTGGACAAGGAAACAAGCTCCTTCCTAGTATGACCAGAATATAAGCACAGTCTTTCCTAGAAGGGTTCTAAATGTTTCTCAGACCATTTGAAAAAGGTATTTTATTCCCCACCTCTTCCAAGAAGTGTATTATTTCTATTTATATGGATGTCTGGAAGAATTTTTCTGATAATTTGTGGAACACGAAAGGTGCTACAATAAAGGTAAGTTCTTATTCTAAATATATACTAATATATATATATATAGTAATCAAACACCACAATCTGGATTGAGGGATCATAATGCTATACAAACAAACAAAAATGCACTTCTTGCACCAAAGATCTTACAATCAAATTGAAAGAGGTGGCCCAAAAAGTGAGTGCATCAGGCTATGGGAAGGAATATAAGAACAGTCATATTGGGTCAGAAAAAAGGTCCATCTAGCCCAGTATTCTGTCTTCTAACAGTGGCTGTGCCAGATGCTTCAGAGGGCACGAACAGAACAGCACAAATTAACGAGTGATCCATCTTGTCGAGTCCCAGCTTCCACCAGTCAGAGGTTTAGGGATATCTGGCACATGTGGTTGTATCCCTGACCATCTTGATTAATAGCAATTGATGGACCTATACTCCATGAACTTATCTAATTCTTTTTAGAACCCAGTTATACTTTTGGCCTTCACAACATCCCCCAGCAATGAGTTTCACCGGTTGACTGTGTGCCGTGTGAAGAAATACTTCCTTATGTTTGTTTTAAACCTGCTGCCTATTAATTTCATTGGGTGACACTTGGTTCTTGTATTATGTGAAGGAGTAAATAACACTTTGCTATTCATTTTCTCCACACCATTCATGATTTGATAGACCTCTATCATATCCCACCCGTAGTCATCTCTTTTCTAAGCTGAACAGTCTCTGTCTTTTAAAATGCTTCTCATATGGAAGCTGTTCCATACCCCTAATAATTTTTATTGTCCGTCTCTGTATTTTTCCAATTCTAATATAACTTTTTTGAGATGGGGTGACCAGAACTGCACACAGTATTCAACGTGTGGGCATATCATGGATTTATATAGTGGCATTCCCAATGCACACCCATTGGAGCTGAGGCCAAACTGACCAATGAATGACACGCACCTCCCTGAACCAGTGAGAATTTGGGCTTTAGGCTTTATTGGTCCTTCACAAGCCATGGACTATGCTACATGTTCATCTACTGGTACACTACTGTTTCACATATATTCAGATACAGAAATTCTCAAAAGTAGTCACAGCAGAAATGGAGAGAAAACACACCAGATCTTGTAAATCTCCCTAATGGTGTACATGGACAAGGAGCAGCTTTAGTTCCAGCCTTGTTAACGTTGCTGAGATTTGCAACAGAGGTCATCCATGTATGGGGGTGTATATTTCCTGGACGTGCACTCTCTGCTGCTTTGGGTACCAGTACCCTGAAAGCCTTGTTTTCTCACTGCTCTGACCCTGAAGCACCCTATTAAGTGTTTGACCCATCAAGAATAACTTGTGGCACTGACAACTTGAGCTGAATCATCAAACAATCCACTTCAGCTGGAAGGAGGAGCAGTTCAACAAACAGAGGACACTTATTAAGAAAACTAAATATGAGCAACTCACTGGGCGTTACATGGCAGCCTTTACACAGTAAATATTGTTATTGGCATAGGGACTGCAAGATTGGGCCTGTTCATGAACTACTGAAAAGTCAGAAGTGAATATAATGCCCTTGAACTAATTACCATTATAATGAGTTCACTACTATGTTACATTTCTGATCTCTGCCATTATTTTTTTGTATGCCACAAATGGGGGATACCTAATTTGCAGGCAATGGTGCAGTGGGAATGGAGTATTTATACTGATTTCCTGGGTTGTCTTAAGCTTCCTTATTTTGTAAATATTTAAATGAAAGCTGAGTTCAGCTTGTGAAAGCCTAATCCCATGAGGGGCTCAACACCCCCATAAAGCCTGGATGCAAAGGCTCCCACAGTAACTAATCCATGTTGAGGGTGCTCAGATGTCACTGGAGATCATAACCACCCTGTGTTGTGTGTCTGTATATTTTAGGTTACATTTGACCCAAACAAGTCTTTAAATATTTTGCCAGACATACACACACATTAGTTCTTTTCAGATAAAAAAATAATGAAAACTAAATTAGATGTCTAACCATGACCAGGACACTTACATTTCAATTTGTGCCGCTTCCAATCAACTAAACAATACTGCATAAACTGGATATAAAAGCAAAGTGGTCCAGAGGAAGAGCACCTGTTGGGAGTTTTACCAGCACACAGTATGCTATATTGATGGGAATGTACCTTTCCCACAGTGTATGTTTTTCTATATTTACATGCACTCAACTACAGTTTACATTTCACTATATCAATGATCCTTCTAGGCAGCAGTTCTGAACATGTAAAACTGGTGGAACATTTTGTAACTCATTTCATGACTGGGTCATCACGTTATTGCAAAAGCCATGCTAATGACTGGGGCCTGGATTCTGCAAACACTTACATTGGGGCTTAACAGTAAACATGAGTGGTCCCATTCATGTCAATGGGGATTGCTCATGTGCCTAAAGTAGTGCACGTGCATAAGCACTTGCAAGATGGGTTCCAAAAGAAGAATAACAAAAAAATATATGAGTGAGAGAGACAGAGAAGCTGAGCAGCACAGCCAGAGAGAGAGAGAGAGAGAGAGAGAGATGCCATGAAACATGTAATTAAATTATCCATTCATGGGTATTCTGATTTTCACATATGTATATTCTATTTGTTGTTAACAGAATAAACATAAGGAAAGCAGAAGGATTTGGAAAGATACTGAATCATGCATGGAAGAGGCCAGTTGCCTTCAGAGGCAAGCACAGCTCAAGATGATGAAATATCGCACATACTTTAAAAAACAACAACCAGCAACAACCCTGAAAAGGTGGAAATTGTTTTGCTGATGTTTTCTCTTTTAAATTCTCCTGAGAACACAGCTAATACATGACAATAACAGATTGCACACTGTCACTCGGAAGCACTTTCTCCCCTCTGGAGAATTGATTTTTAATAACAACATAGATGACATGTGGCAAGAGTTGTAGCTGACACCAGAGTTTTGTAGGCCATAATAAATCAAATCAATCTGGAGGTTTCCAAATGTATAGAGCACAGACAGAGACTCCCTTTCGAGTTTCATTTCACTAATGTTGTTTTGTGCAGGACTGAGAGGGCTCAGTGTTATCTCCCTTGAAGCAGGAGGTTCTTCTAAGATTTGATTAGCAGTTCTCCAAAGAAAGCCAAGAGCCAGCATTTGAATTTTTAAATGCCACCCTTTTTTTGTGTTGCAGTCCAGGCATGACCTGTAGAAACTGAAATTAAATTATGACTCGGCTACTAAAACCCTGGAGTGACCAACAACTGGGAATGGAGATATAGTTAGGAGTGCATGCCCAGTGCGAAGAATGACTTTAAGAATTTGCCATAACAGCACTCACCCACAGCCACCAGGAACCTCTCCAGACTGACTGAGCCCTAATAATTATATTCAGCTTTTCTATATAACCTTCTATTGAAGGATCTCAAAGCACTTTGCAAATACTCAGGGCATTCTTTGAGATGCTGCAAACCCACAATTCCAGAAAACTCAGCAGCATCTGCAGCTGAACAGCAGCTCTGAAATCCAGATCCAAATTAATTAGGCCTCACAACATCAGTGATACAGCTACGTATTAACCCTATGCTACAGATGGGAAAGTTAAGGCTCACATAGGATGTTTGTGACAAGGACAGGAAACAGAGCCCAGAAGCTCTGACAGGTAGGGCTGTGCTTTTGCCACCTGACCACCTTTTCCTCTCCAAACGCACTAATCAAACCCGGCTTGAAATCTGTATAACAACCAATGTCCAACCGCTAACCATTCTCCTTTCCTGTTTTAGTCTGAATTGATGACCTTAGACTCTAAAATGCAGGAATGACCACATATAACGCTAATAGAAAAGAGCATGCCTTCAAAGTAAGGAAGAGAACATGATTTCTTATCTTCAGCCCAACTATACTGCAGAATGGAAACACACAAGAGGCTAAAATTTCAGGAGCTTACATGTAATATTTAATTAGGAGCAGAGGTTTGCAAATGAATAGTCACAAGGATTACAAATGGCACACAGAATTTTTTTACCATTAAACTACCAATTAAGATATAGCAAAATGTTTTGGTCACAACTAGAGCTAGGCAAAAAATGTTCAGTGAACAGTAAATTTGCCTGGCCAAAAAAATTTTTTGGGGGCGCTAAAACTATCTGTGAATTTGAGTCAAATTGAGTTTCAACTGGAAAAAAAAATGAATACAGTTTTGTTTGAAATGAACCTGTCTCCCCCCTGGATTTCCCATTTTCACCATTGAACTGAAAAATCAACTATTTGCTGAGCTCTAGTCACAGTCAGACTTAATGGTTAGAGGCCTATAAGAAAAGCTGAAGCTCTCAGTCCAGTGACCAGTGGACAAATGACCTCCACCCAATTGGCACATTCACTTATGTCTCAGCAGAGGCCAAGCACTGAATGCACATAGAGATTTCACTATTCTTCTCACCAGGGCAGGATTTAGCACCTTGAAAGGGCAGTTTGGAGAAGATCATGCCATGGGTGCCCATGACGTAGCTGTTTGGTGGAGAAAGAAAAGTCTTCAATCTCCAAGGCTATCAGTCTGGCACTCTTCATGAGCACTGCATTCACTGAGTACTTAAAATTGAGCATAATAGAAAGGTCAGAGCTATGGGAAGATTTTCGTTTCCTAAATCTTACTCCTCCAAAGTCCCACTGCAGCATTTTAGCCAGCAGTAGCAAACCCCTGGACAGCAATCAGTCACTATCTGCCAAATAGCTCTGTAAGGTAAGTGGCCAGTGGGCTGCACAGTACAGTTAGCTCTATCCCAAATCCTCTTATTTCGGATGGGAGGTGTGGAGATAAATAACTCTCAGTGCTCAGAAAATACTGCCCTCTAGGGGCATTAACCATCTCTAAGCCTCCTTACCAGCCTCGCCCTTCACAATCAATTATTATTTATGTGATTATGGCCTGAAGGATTTTCCTTAACAGTAACATGAGGAACTATAGTTTGAACGTGAAGAACTACCACTACTGGAGTAACCCTGGTTTACTTTCCTTCCCACTGTCTCATTTAAGATGTAGAAACTTGTCATCTCTACAGTTTAGCAGGAACAAATCAATGCAAGATCAAACCAAAGCGGACAGACAGTTACGTTAATAACAAAAATACTTGACATCTCTACTGCTGTTTTGAACAGAAAATCCCAAATCACTTTGCAAAAGTAGGTAAAAGTGATATGCTCATTTTACCAGTGGGGAAACTGTGGCACAAGGCAGGTAGGAATCCTGCCCAACTTCACACAAGTCAGAGGCAGAGCTGAGAAAAGAACGTAGGTTTCTTCATTCTTGGTTTATATTATGGTAGGCCTGGGTGATCAAAGGACTACCTTGAACAATGATGCAGACAAGAATGGTCTTTTGCGATAATAATACATGTAAAGAGGATTTGCTGGGAAATATCTAGAGGGAGGTGAATGAAAATCTGCCCCCCAAACACACTGTTCCTGGAATCTGAAGTTCAAGGCCCAAACTCTATAAAGTAAAGACTGAATTTATGTGGCAACACTGTTCACTGTTCACACTAAGTCTTTGGAGAGAAAGCAAAGTGTAGACACAGGCCTGTTTAGGCAGTTTCACTTACTGAGGATATCACAGTGTTGGCAGGGAACTGTGCAGCCTATAAAAACCCTGATCAGGAGGGAGACATGCAAGTCTCTGTGCAAGAGAGGCGATGACTGAAGAGCCACGAGCCTAGAGTAAGTGCTTTTTGTGGTCCATGGATGTGAAGTATAGACCCAGTGACCTGAACCGTGACACTCAGATGTGGCCATCCCATTGGTGTTTGAAATCTGACCCCAAAACCAACTTTACAAATGGATCCCTTTCTTTACAATCAAAGTTGTGGCTACAAACAGCCCTAAACTTGAGGGGGCTTGAAATCCACATCTGTATTGCACCACTTGAACTTCACTCTTCTAAGAAGAAAGAATATGAAGCTTCATTTCTTTTACAGCAGGGGTTCTCAAACTGGGAGTTGGGACCCCTCAGGGGGTCAAGAGATTACTACATGGGGGGTTCACAAGCTGTCAGCTTCCACCCCAAACCCCGCTTTGCCTCCAGCATTTATAATGGTGTTAAATACATAAAAAAGTGTTTTTCCTGTATGGGGGGGGGGGTCGCACTCAAGGGCTTGCTGTGTGAAAGGCATCACCAATACAAAAGTCTGAGAACCCCTGTTTTACAGTACTTGAAAGTTCCTCCTACACTACACAACCTAGGGAGTGGAGTTTTGTGACCACTAATCTTGACCATTCTGCTGCTTCATGATATACCAGAACTTACTTAACAAAGGGGAAAAATATTCTCCTGCAAAGCCCCCAAACCTTAACAGTGGTTATAACTTTATATGGGTAGTTCCAAAATACTTTGTAACTGAAGTCAACGTATCTTAGATTGACTAAGACTGACTTACTTCATATCCTCACGGCACAGGATTGACGGACGCCACTCCCCCGTTGACTCCGCTTCCGCCTCTTGCCCTGGTGGAGTTCTGGAGTTGATGGGGAGCACATTTGGGGATCAATGTATCGCATCTAATGCGATACACTGATCCCCAATCGATCGATCACTACCCACTGGATAGACATACCCTCAAAGTCGTGTATCTTCTCCAGACTGAGGGACATTAGAAAAATGGTAGTGCAAGCAGCTTAATGTGAGCTGAGGTTTCATCTCTGAGCATAAATATTTACTACATGTAGTGTAGACCACTGGTGACATGGGGAGAGATGATCCCCAGAAAATTCATAACAATTGCAATTCTCCTTCCCAATATTTTCTTTTGCTGATCATTCATTGGGTTTAAGTCATTTATTTGCATCCACATTGCCCAAGTAAAAAAAAAAAGATGGAAAGCCTGTTTCTCCTCTCCATATAATACTCCTGGTCACATGGTGCTGACTCAACCCTTCTCCCAACTATTAAACTGCATTATAAACAGCTACAAATATTAAATATTTGTGTAATGTTACTTCTCTATGTAAGTTATAGCTTTGGTTGTCACGGGTATGTTATACAAGCACAGATGGGGCAGGAGGTGGTCCATGGTGATACATTATATGGTCTATATGAAATAGTTTGAGAGCCCCTATTATACAGCATCACTGTCATCCTTATATATGTTTGATCAGTAATTTACAATTATAAAAAGAGAGATCGATGCAGGTTTGTATATGGTGGTGGTGGTAAATTTGAGATGAAGGACATCCCTTTACAGGAGGCACAGTTCTTGTGAGGTATGATCAAAAGAAAATTTCCTTAAAGGAAAAAATTAATGTTTTTATTGCATGCTATAGCAAGGAGGTGAAAAAATAAAGCTGAGGTGTAAACCATTAAATAAGGTAAGAAGAGTTATGGATTGTCTTGCACAATCAAACCGTGTATCATTATTACATGGTAGATCATCATTTCCCTCTGATCTGAGAGGCTCTCATTTGTCACAGCAATTCACAGAGCCACAGGTATGAAGTATGAAAGTAAAGTACACAACCAGCCTGTTGCAGTCTTTTCCCTGCCATGTGAATGTTTCTGTTCTGATTCTTGATTGCCATTGAGTACCAGGTGAGCAAAACATCTTGCAGAGTAGAGCTGTGGTAACTTAAAGAGTTTTGCCTGCTTTCTGCATTCAGTATGCCCTTCCCCCCATGCCCATCCCATGATTTTGATCCTACTCATAATATGCTTTCAGTGCATCGTATCACAGAGGGGATTCTCATCGGCTGGCCCATCTTGGCAACCAGCTTAGGCAGACAGCTACCTCCAAATCTATGTCACACTGCTTGCCAACCTTACCATTCTTGGGAACGGTGAAAACAGATACCTATACCTATACTTGTAGAAGCAATGAATCAATGTTGCAGGCGCTAATTTCTCAGCCTGACACTTCTTAATTTGGCTCTCCCATGCCAGAATATTACAAAGCCATATGTCTGTCTGGTATAATCATCTGTGTTCACACTGGTTTCTGTGTACTACATCATCCAGGAACTGTCCTGTGAAATTCAGTAGGATTCTACAGAAGTTTAAGCCTTGTTAAAAACTTTTACAATTTAAAAGAGACATTCTTGTTACAGCTTCTGAGGTATCCTCTAGAACAGGTGTCAGCAACCTTTCAGAAGTGGTGTGCCAAGTTCACTGTAATTTAAGGTTTCGCGTGACAGTAATACATTTTAACATTTGTAGAAGGTCTCTATGTCTATATTATATAAATAAACTATTGTTGTATTTAAAGTAAATAAGGTTTTTAAAATATTTAAGAAGCTTCATTTAAAATAAAATTAAAATATAGATCTTATCAATTTAGTGTGATCCTTGCCTGGGATCCTTGTCTGGGGTTCCAGCCACCAGCCCTGCTCAGCCTGCTGTCAGCCTGGGGTTCCATTCACTCAGCTGGCAGTGGGCTGAGCGGGCCAGTGGCGAGCTGAGCGGCTCAGTCCGCTTCCGGTCTGAGGTTCTGGCTGCTGGTCACTTGCCAATCGGGGTCCCAGTTGCTGGCCCCGCTCAGCCTCCTGCCGGCCTGGGTGAGTAGAACCCCAGGCTGGTAGTTGGCTGAGGGGGGCTGGCGGCCGGGATCTCAGCTGGTAGGAGCTGGTGGACGGAACCCCAGACCAGCAGCGGGCTGAACGGCTCAGCCTGCTGCCAGTCTGGGGTCCCGGCCACCAGCCCCGCTCAGCCCGCTGCCAGCTGAGTGAATGGAACCTCAGACCAGCAGCGGGCTGAGCGGGGCTGGGGGATGAAACCCCAGACAAGGATCCTAGGCCCTGCTCAGCATGCTGCCAGTCTGGGGTTCTGTCCGCCAGCTCCTGCCACCCGGGATCTCGGCCGCCAGCCCCCCTCAGCCCATTACCAGACTGGAATTCTGCTCACCCAGGCTGGCAGGAGGCTGAGCAGGGCCAGCAGCTAAAACCCCAGACTGGCACCAGGCTGAGTGCTGCCGGCACCCCACTGAGTGCTGCCAGCACCCCAGACTGGCAGCGGACTGAGCCGCTCAGCCCACAGCTGGTTGAGTGAATAGAACCCCAGCCACTCAGCCCGCTGCCACTCTGGGGTTCTGTCTGTAGGCTCCTGCCAGCCGGGGTCTCAGCTGCCGGCCTGCTCAGCCTGCTGCCAGCCTGGGGTTCCCCACACGTGCCGTAGGTTGCCGACCCCTGCTCTAGAAAATTATACCCATGCTCTAGAGTTCTATCAGTTTCTATAGGCCACAGCGGAATAAATGGAGAAATGTTTTCCTCCATTCTGCACAGGCTCCTACCATTTTGTGTTCCAACAGACAAATACACTGTAGGCTGTTCCATGGAGACCTTTCTTGCTCATTCTTGTCCCCATAATATTAAAGCAAGGACATTCATACTGAAGGTATAGGGTTACTCTTTGCATATGAAAAAGCTTACCATTCACCTGCATCACCTAGATGTAAAGGGAAATCATGCCTCACCAATCTACTAGAATTCTCTGAGGGGGTCAAAAAGCATGTGGACAAGGGGGATCCAGTGGATATAGTGTACTTAGATTTTCAGACAGCCTTTCATAAGGTCCCTCACCAATGGCTCTTAAGCAAAGTAAGCTGTCATGGGATAAGAGGGAAGGTCCTCTCATGGATTGGTAACTGGTCAAAAGATAGAAAATGAAGGATAGGAATAAATGGTCAGTTTTCAGAATGGAGAGGTAAATAGTGGTGTCCCTCGGGGTCTAGACTAGGGCCTGTCATAGGTGTGGGAAGTAGGGGTTCCAACTGCTGGAACCAGCTACTGACCACAGATGCAAGGTCCCGCATCATGGCTGCTAGCCCTGTGCTTGGAGGTCCTGGCTGTCAGCCCTGCTCCTGGCCACACACGCGGGGTCCTCGCTGCTGGCTCCACTCCCGCCTGCACATGGTGTCCCGCATCCCAGCTGCCAGCCCCATGCCCACCCTGCTCCTAGACGTGCATGCAGGGTCCCAACTACCAGCCCTGCTCCCAGCTGCGTATGTGGGTCCTGGCTGCCGGCCCCACTCCCGGCTGCGCACACAGGGCCCCAGCTGCCAGCCCTGTATGTAAGGCTCTGCTATTGGCCCCATGCCTGCCCGTAGCCATGGCGCTAGCCTCAACTCCTTATTCCTGTCCTTGTCCCCACTTCTAGAGACATGGCCCTGCTTCCAGCCTCAGCTCGGCGGAGGATGAGGGGCAATGGTAGGGGGCGCACGAGGCAAAATGTTTGGGGAGAGTTTTGCTGGCTTTCATCATCCCTGCCATAAAAGCATTCTAGCACCACTGGGACCAGTCGTATTCAATATATTCATAAATGATCTGGAAAAAGGAATAAACAGTGAGGTGGCAAAATTTGCAGATGATACAAAACTACTCAAGATAGTTAAGTCCCAGGCAGACTGCAAAGAGCTACAAAAGGATCTTTCAAAAGTGGGTGATTGGGCAACAAAATGGCAGATGAAATTCAGTGTTGATAAATGCAAAGTTATGTACACTGGGAAACATAATCCCAACTATACATATAAAATGATAAGGTCTATATTGGCTGTTATTACTCAAAAAAGAGATCTTGGCGTCATTGTGGATAGTTCTCTGAAAACAGCCACTCAATGTGCAGTGGCAGTCAAAGTTAACAGAATGTTGGGAATCATTAAGATAAGATGATAAGACAGAAAATATCATATTGCCTCTATATAAATCCATGGTATTCCCACATTTTGAATACTGCATGCAGATATGGTCCTCCCATCTCAAAAAAGATATATTGGAATTGGAAAAGGTTCAGAAAAGAGCAACAAAAATGATGAGAGGTATGGAATGGCTGCCGTCTGAAGAGAGATTAATAAGATTGGGACTTTGTAGCTGAGAAAAGAGATGACTAAGGGGGATATTTTAAAGTTCTATAAAATCATGACTGGTATGGAGAAAGTAAATAAGGAAGTGTTATTTATTCCTTCTCATGACACAAGAACTAGGGGTCACCCAAATGGTTTAAAACAAACAAAAGGAAGTATTTCTTCACACAACGCAGAGTCAACCTGTGGAACTCTTTGCCAGAGGATGTAGTGAATGCCAAGACTATAACAGGGTTCAAAAAAGAACTAGATAAATTCATGGAGGATAGGTCCATCAACTGCTATTAGCCTATTAGCCAGAATGGACAGAGATGGTGTCCCCAGCCTTTGTTTGCCAGAAGCTGGGAATGGGCACAGGGGATGGATCACTTGGTGATTACCTGTTCTGCTCATTCCCTCTGGGGCACCTGGCATTGGCCACTGTCGGAAGACAGGATACTGGGCAAGATGGACCTCTGGTCTGACCCAATGTGGCCACTCTTATGTGTCAGTTGGTACACGATGTGTTGCACAGAAGTACCAGTACACTGAAGCTAATTGTGTGAAAATATTTATGGTGTACTGAATCAAGTGAAAGCCACCTGCTCATTAAAAATCCTGCTGTCATCGACAGCATCCTAATAAGCTGTAACCCAGACTTATTGAACAAGTATTACTTACAGCACTCGAAGAGACTTGAGTCCATTAAATGCATGGGTTGGAATACACCGGAGGCTGTTGTAGCTCAGGATCCTAGGAGAATCAGAAAATGCAGTTGCAGTGTTATATGTTTCTTTGCTTATTTTGCTACTAATTTACTTAAGAAGCACTATGGAAAGCCAACAGTTTACATAACAAGAGAGATACTGTTTTTTTTGTACTGAACAACAATTAAAACTGATGCTGGAACCACTGATTACTTACAGTGTTGATAGCTGAGTCATGTTGATGAAGGTGTAATTGGCCAATATGCTGATGCTGTTGTTGCTCAAGTCACTAAAGAAATACACACAGCAGATACATCATTTATACAAATGACTTTAGAAACAAGTCATTTTTAATATTAAAGCAGACTCAAGCAGCAAAGTAAGCAATTTCAAAGCTAACCATTATCAATTGCCATCATCTCTTATAATCAGCCTTGGAAGAATCCTACAGCAAGGCACATCAGATTATTTCTCTATGAGTCTCTCAGGCATCTTCTAGAGCACATTTTCAATGCATTGCAACATAGCAGTGGATGTAAAAGAAATTTCTGGGCAGAAACTGGACAGGTGAGACATTCATAAGTGCACAAAGAGTTTATCACATGGATCTGCAATTTGTCACATTGATATCACCTCCACGGGTAGCATGTACGTATTCTGTATACACATACACATGCAACTACTGCAGAGTACTAGGGTGAACAGAGTCTGATTGTTGGGATCTATTTTGAACCTACAGTTACGACAACTCCACTTCTTATGCATCAAAAAAAGAAAATGCTTTGTTAGGTGCCTTCATTTTTTCAGTGCTATAATATCATAAGCAATGGTTTAACCATAAGAAATTGACATCTGCCTTTCAAACCTACCAGTGTTGTACAGGTAAATCTGCCACACCCAACTACAGTCACATAGTACATAATAGTTTTACAAATACTTAAAGGAAAAATGACTGGCAGAAAATGAGTGCCAAACGACAATTCCCCATATTCCACTCAAGACATGTGAAGGAAAGAATCATCTAATTTTGCTGGCGTTAAAACCATGCATTTCTTACATCAGTGTCAGGTGTCTGAAGGTCGACAGCTCCTTTGGCACAGCTGTTAAATGGTTTCCTTCCAGATATCTGAAAAAGAGTCACATTTTGATGATTAGGCACACACATGAACATGAACTTTGACCAGGTCAGGCTGTGTCCCTTGTATTTTTTGGGAAATGTAGGATCTATTAGAACTTTAAAAGTAGTAATTAGGGGTGGGATCTTTGAATCATTACAGCTTTGAAACTATACTAACAAGTCACTAGAATTTATTTGCTTTGCAAATCCATAGTTTCCAGTCCAAAGCATCATAGTAGCTTGTTGGTGGTTTTGCTCAGAAATTTAAAGTGAGTATAGCAAGGACCCTTGACCTGCAACTCAAATAAAAGCTCATTTAGTTCTTCATAGAAGACTCTTATAGAAGGACGAAAAAAAATCACACATGGTGTGCCCTTGGTATAAGGTTATATTTAATTAAAGTTTTTACAAGCAACTCCAAATGCTAATTGACCCCATTAGAACAATTTGTTCCCTCTGACTCCAAACAGCTTGTACAGACAGTGTTTAAATAAACCCTTGTCTGGTATGTTGCATTACTTGATATTTGTGCATCAGAACCTCACTTATTTCAATAGGGCCAACCCAAACATCCGATTATTTTAGAAAAGTTTCACTGCAGTATCTCCTGAGACTTCTTTTTTATTATTATTTTTTTTACAATCTACAGTAATACAGGGAAAGAAAAACACAAATCATGGTTGATTGTTTAACTCCCATTTGTATACACATATACACCCCTCCAAAATCTCTCCTACGCTCAGCACGTATATTTAATACAATAGACTGTATTTCCAGGTTAGGTACACACTGCAGCGCCATTGAAAAAATGTATTTTTTTTTAAAGACAAAATTAATGTTGTTCACAGGAATTCACTCTGCAGAGCAAGAAATCTCCTTTAAACACAGGAGGAATTTTATATGGCCAGGAGTATATCAATATAAATATTATCTATTTAACACCAAATACATGACAACAAGTTTTTAGCCCTGGAAGGTTCTACTTATATCTGAGAACATGGTCAATCTTGGGCATGTAATTTTCCTTAACATTCATGTATGCAGAAATCCCCACATGTCAAGATGTGAAGATTATTCCCTAAGATTAAGTACTAAATGCACCAATCATTGGACAAGAGCTACATGTATACACACTATACATGCTGGACTATAATGTTCTCTTCCAAAGTTATGACCACTTATTCCTTAAACACATTTCATTATTTAATGAAATATATAAAGATTGTAATAGCTCTGGGGCAATTGCAAGTGTCCTCATACCAGAGACACTCAAATCATCACTTAATTTTGGTCTGAAAAAAACTCACTACATAACTGCTAAAATTTTGCCAGGATGTCCTCATTTAACAATGCTGGTTACAAATCTCCATTGCAAAGCATCAGAAATTACATATTCAATTATGTGGTTCACCTTTGCACACATGGATGTGGTATATAGGTGCTTATCCACCCACACGTGCAAATTCAATTCGCACAAAAACAAGCAGTAGCATATATGCTTCTGGGTGGAAAAGAATAGATCCTTTATGTCAATTTGTGACTTCCCATAAAAACTCTCAATTTAAATACATTTCTATTTAATACTATCAGATCAAGGTACGCCTGGTATGGTTAAAGTATTATAAAGCAAGGAAAATGCAAGATGGATTAATTATGGAAGTATTACAAAACAGAGATATTAGGAATGGTGGTTAAGCATTTGAAAGTGCTTCAAATACCAGATGGCAATAGTATATAGTCTCTCTTCAAGCGGGAAATGGTACATTTCACTTCATGTTGTTAACGGGGCTGTCAAGACCTATACAGAGTCCTCTCACTCTAGTGTTGGACCCTGGGTATCCATATTTAAGATCTGGAGGGCTTGCTCCTGCACTCCTTACTCAAATAACCCTCACTGAGATGAAGAATGTAGAATCAGGCCCTTGAAAGACAAAACTGCTCTTTTAAACTAACTCCGTGGAAGTGGAGCAGGAAAATGGCTCTACATCCTAAAGGTATTTCAGGCAGAAAGTCTAACATGGCTTCCCATATCTACACCTTCTCACTGTGGAGACTCCAGTATGGGAGACCCATGGCAAGTGGGAATGGTTCAGATTAGTAGATGCTTTTTGTATTTGTAAGAAAAACTACCATGAGAGTAAGACATAATTAAAAAAAGAACACTGAGTCAGATCATAGCCCCTACACCTACAAAGAGGGGATGGGCATTCTGCACTGAAGGGGGGGCTTTGCTGCTTCTCTAGCACCCTCTTCTTGCACCCCAGGAAGCTGTGGAGGGTGCCCCAGGGTCATGGGGCTGCAAGGAGGTTGTGATAGGGCAGACTGGGGTGGGGTACATGTATTGTCCTCATTTTGGCTCTGGAGAAATTAGTCAAAAATAATATAGCTCTAGTTCTTTCAGCTTTCATCCCAATGTTTTGGGGACAGCAGTGGCCAGTGGGAGGCAATAGTAGAGAAGTTCCAATGGAAATGTACTTCCAGTAGGGTGACCAGATGTCCTGATTTTATAGAGACAGTCACAATATTTGGGGCTTTGTCTTATATATAGGTGCCAATTACCCCCTACTACATCCCGATTTTTCATCCTTGCTATCTGGTCACCCTAACTTCCAGTGGGGAAAGGTTAGTACAGAACTGTAGGACTTAACTTGACTTTGGCCTATATGACTCCACAGGCATCTGCCAGTTTTCCGTAAAACTCCAGTGGCCTTTTCTACAGGGGGAACAAATCCAGCTTCCTCATATATGGGGGGTGGAGGGGGGGAGAGAAAGGCTCTGATTCAGTCAATGCATGCAAAGATTTCATCCCTCTGAGGCCTCTTTTGGGTGGATTTCTCCATAGATAAACCTAGGTTATTCCAATCAATAAGATGTCCTTCAAAGGGTTATCAAGCATCACCAGGGAGTATGTACACCCACACACAGTAGAGTATATAACACAATGATCTTAGAATCTGTGCCACACACAATTTTTATTTTCTTTGGTAATCAACCTATCTGGTCTGCATTTATAACAGTAAACTACAATAATTACAGAGACTAACATGTTATAGGTTCTGTCTCCATGTAGGCTGCTACAATGCCAAAGAATTTTGTGCAAGCTATTTGGTCTAAAAGACTCTTGCTGCAAGTTGAGTTTTTATCTGCATTATTTAAAAGTAAATAGGCGTATACAGAAAAGCTACAGCCATTTTTTACAGAATATATTATTGATATCAACTCGTGCTTTATTTTCTCTTTTCTGTTTCAGACTAATGCCCTCCCCCATTTTCTGTTGTCTCAGCTCTGCCTTATAAACTAAATAAACCCCGGGAAGAATTTCTCATGAGATTAGATGCTGGAGCCTAATAATAAATTGAAAAAATCCTCAGCTATCAAAATGAATAGAATACAGTGATGAAACCTTCAGAATACATTTTTGGAGATTTTCCAATTCATTTTGACATGAAATAGATGTCAGTTTAAACAGCTTTTTCTTGCTGGAAATGGTCCTTCCCCTCTTTTTTCTTGGTATCTGGTAGGTGTTTAGCAATTGAACACTGAAAAGTGTATGTGGTACTCTAATTCTTCAGTATTCTGACTGAGACAGAGACAAACCTTTGGGCCTCTGGAGCTGGACTGCTACAGCATATCTTCTTTGCAGAGCATATTCAGCTACAATATTCTCAACAACTTCCCAGTTGTCTTAGGGTATTAGCACAAAGGGTAATATTTATACCAATGGAACACTTTGGGAATAGAACACAACAGCTTCCTAATAATTTTACTCTGAAAAATTAATGATTATATCATTATCATGAACAGCAATTAGGGTTGCACAAAGCTTTCCTATTTAACTTTCTGCCATATTATACAAACGATGGTGACAAATTCTAGAAAAAGAATTTTCAAAGCCCATTTAAGTTGAGTTAATTTGAAACAACCACAGCTTTTCAGAGTATAATGGGAGACACGTTAATTTGAGTTGCTGCATTTGAAAAAGCACCACCATTTACACAGGACCAAACTTGATCGGATTCCACATCATATTTCGTGGTGGAACTTTATTCTCGTGACATTTACACAGAGCTAATCTAATACAGTAGCTAATGCTCCAATTCAGAGTAATACATTTAAAACTAAGTCTAAATATTTCAGTGAATTCAGCATACACTGAACAATAATGTCTTTCCTTAGTGGCTATCCCCCATTTAAGAAGAGAACTTGTTTCTAGGTAAAGCTGTCTGCCTTGTAGCTTGGGTGGTAAAAGCTTTTGGAGACAGAGGACATCATAGTGTCGAATTTATAGAAAAACTTAAAACTAAAATAATACAGAGGAGAGATTTTGTTTTCATTTCTTTCTTAGCCAATGAAGCAAAAGACAGAATGAATTCATTCACTTGACCTTTAGTAGGCAAATAAACTATGGTATGAACCAAAAAAACGTACTTTTAAATTTATTTCCCAGATTAAGTTAGCTATGGATTAGGTTAATAGATTCCCAGGCCAGAAGGGACCACTGTGATCATCTAGTCTGAGTTTCTGTATAGCCCACGCCGTAGAACTTCCCCAAAATAATTCCTAGAGCAGCTCCTTTAGAAAACCATCCAACCTTGATTTAAAAATTGCCAGGGAAGGAGAATCCAACATGACTGTTGGTAAATTGTTCCAATGCTTAATTACTCACTGTTAAAAACTTACATTTTGAATTTGTCTGGTTTCAACTTCTAAACACTGGTAATACTTTTCTCTGTTAGATTGAAGAGACCATTATTAAATATTTGTTCCTCAGGTAGATTCTTATAGACTGTGACCAAGTCACCCCTTAGCCTTCTCTTTGTTAAACTAAATAGATTGAACTCCCTGAGTCTAACATTAAAAGGCAGGCTTTCTAATCCTTTAATCATTCTCAAAACTCTTCTCTGAGTCATCGCCAATTTTCATCGTGAGTGTATATCAGCTGCCTTAATGTAGGAGAACTGTCTGGAGGCCAAAATAATATCTTTTGATTCCTAATGCTTTTAGATGCTGTAGCTCTGTAGTTTTAGATTTAAATATTTGGGCCCATTTCATCCCCACTTTAATTTCAGCATCACACCATTGATGGAACTGGTCCAATAGGTACACTTAAAATTCCTCTTAAGTTTTATCCATCATTCTGATAATAAACTAATATCTGCCACATCTCTCATGCAAAATAAAAAGGAAAGTGCAATCAGATATAAGCTACCTGAAAAGGTTTTTCCAACCCTGCAGTTCCTAATACAGATCTGTCAAACAAGGATTTAAGCCCAGATCCTCAAAGGTATTTAGGTTCCTAACTCCCACTGAGTTCAACAGGAGTTAGGCACCTAAATACCTTTGAAGATCTTGGTCTTAGGAACTCTAAGAAGGTGCCAATTTACCTTCATTTTGTGAGTACCTATTTTATAAAATGTATGGATAGTTAAGCATTCGTACAGCAACTTCATCCTGTAATCTCAAAGAGCATTACAAACAAGTTAGGGCATATTGAGTTAGGTGCTGTACACACATATTGTAAGAGAAATTTATCCCCCTGAATCTTACTAACGATATGAACAAAATCTACTCCCAGACAAAGGGATAGGGGAGAAGTGTTGCTATTTTACATAAGGGAAATTGAGGCACAGAGAGTAAGGGACTGGCCCCAGGCCACACTCTATGGCAGAGCCAGGAATTGAACCCTGATCGCCTGAGGCCCACAGTAGTGTGTAAACTACAAGGCCATCCTCTCAAAAATTACATAGGGAAATTTCAATCTTCTTTCTCAGCAGAAAGGACAAGCACAAAATTACAGAGCAAATGAGAGAGAACAAGGAGGAACTAAACTATTGACTTCCAGACCTGTGCTCTAACCACTAAAACATACACTACCTCATAATGACTTCACCCAAGGAGATGAAATGGCTCAGGATTTTGGTAGTGCGATATAGAAACTTGCCCCTTCAGGTTGCTCTTGTGAATTGAGATGGGTCAGTAACAGAGTTGTTATTACTGAATGTGTATTAGAGACTCAGAAAAAGGAGACTAAAGTTCTCATAAATAACTCCCCACCACAGAGCAATAAAAGTCGCTCAGCTCCTTTCTGGTAATCTTAGAGAGATCAAAGCCTGAATACCGCTTCCCCTAAGGATGGCCCTTTTCCCGCTCATGGTTGTGGCACATGGGCATGCCTTGAAGTGCTGCTGCATGCACTCTGCTTGCTTTGAAAATAAAGAGGGCACCTCAGACTCCAGGAATTCCCTCCAGCACCTTTCACAGGCACTAACTTTACATAAAAAAATAACAAGAAAAATGATGCATTTAAAATGACAACTGCTCCTTTTCTAACTTGTCAGTTTTTTATATCAGTGAACACTTGGATTTGAGGTGATACCACTATCACAGGGTGCCAAAGCGGCACGTAATGCTTTGAATCTCTTGTAATTTTTTGTATAATAGAATGCCTGCTTGGCCATAAAGGCAAGTCCACAGGAACATTCTGTGCTAAGAGAGGAAGGCAAAAGGAAAATACAGTTCTCAGATAGTAACTATGAGGCATAAGGGAAGAACAGGAAAAACTATTGTAATTTGGGGATTTAAAAAAAAAATTAAGATAAAAATTAGGAGTTGCTTGGCAATGCTACATCTAAGTTCTAAAATTAAATTAGAGTCAAAACATTTTTGATGGGCTGTTCAGAACGTTCTTTGAAATCAAGGCAACTTTCTTTTACCAAAAAAGATAGTCTGGCAGAAAGTGAGGCAGTGAAGTATGAAATGTAGCAGGAAATTTCAGATTTCAATGACTTGAAGAGGTCTGGGGTTTCAGTTCACTTCACCAAGAAGATGGGGCATTTGCAAAATTTGGATTCAGATCTAGGTTTAGGTTTGAATTTTGAACTCTCTGAAGTATGAACAGGTTTTATTTTGGGCTCATCTCTACTAAAATTGCTATTTAAAAATGACATGCACAAAATATGGTTTTGTTTAAAAGACAGTAATGAGGGCTCCAAAGCTAATTTTCTCTATCATGCTCTGTTAGTGTTGAAATCAGTTTTCTGACAACTGTAAGACCTTAATACCCATTCAAAAGGCCATTTTATAACTATTGATCTATTTCCTTTTTTTAAATTGTCAGATTTGAAATACTGATTTAAATTCTCTATTTTCGCTATAGCTAAAAATACCCTTTTACAGAATAATTCAATCTCTCTCAGTTTGAAAGAGCTTCCCACTTACAGTATATTAAGCAGACTGCAAAATCTTTCCTGACTGAAGCAGCCCCAAGGGCAAGTCTGCCTAAGCTTTCAGCTAAACTGTTTCTCTCCTTTTAATAAAAAAGAAACTTAAACTTAATCGCATGTTAACTGTTAGTGCACAAACAGTGCTGATTGTCAGGAAAGGACAGACATTTGCATCCACAAACAGATATTTCTATCAGATATTCCACTACAGGGTTATCACATTGATTAGCAGAAATGACGCAGATGGTAATATAGCAGCACTGAGAAATGGCACACAGCATGCTAGTAAGTCTATATTCATTTCAGCTGACTCCTTAGAGTAAATTTGCTTGTATCTACTTGATTGCAACAAGTTGAATGTACAGTACTCAAAAGTAATGTTAATGCTGAATGCACAGTACTATACTGAAAACTGCTGCTGCTGCTGCTACTTACTCCAGGCCACTATTCCAAATTGGGTGTTATCCAAGTCTCACTGGTTAAAGTAGAGCAAAACAGGATGGAGAGCTCACCCATTTTGGTGATGGTCACTGCAGGCCTTGACGTACAGCAGGCATGTGTGAGAACGTTGCTTAACTTGTGGTGACAGGTAACAGCACAAGACAACAGGACAGAAGGAGCAAAAATGTTCATCTCTCCAAAAGAGCTCATAGTCAGCCAAGCAAAAGTGAGTTTGTGTGTGTGCATAGAGTACGTGGAGCTGTGTCAGGATTTATAACTTGAGCTCCACACTCCTGTTCCTGTCATGTTTATATGACTGACCAGGACAGAGAATGGACACTATTAAAAAATAAATCAAACTGGAAAGCCTGGGCAGGATGCAAGGGACCAGTCCTTGGAAAACTGAAATATCCAATGCAATGTCCACCATGGTAGATGAAGATACTTCAAAAAGATTCTTAGCAAAATTATGTATCTGTGTTTCCCCCGAACAGTAGCGTTTCCATTGGAGTATGATAGTGATGGGCTACCTTCTGTCATTTATGAGGATCAGCTGCATTTCCAACTTGTGTCCAGAATGCCTAAAGGATAGGTATAATTGATGTGGCAAGACAACCTTCACAGTATCTAGATGACCCTTGTCAGTCAGGGAGAGGCTGAGTGACAGGGCATGAGGCAGGGAGCTTATGGAAACTGCTGAAAGAGACCAGGTGATGATCAGAGAGAGAGAACTGAGCAACAGAGAGGTCAGAGAGAGCAGTGCTTGATGAAAACTAAGTCAATTGAACGGCCCTTTTAGCAAGTGAGAGTTGAACTAGATCTGCAGGTAGAACAGAGAGGAGAGGGTGTGCAAATGTACAGCTAAGGGGTTGGATGGGTCATCAACATGGAAGCTGAAGTTGCCAAATAAGAGAATGAGAGATTGCGAGGAAAGGAAGAGAGAGTGAGAGATAGGAATACATTAAACATTTTGTATGTATGCATAGCAATACAAATAAAAAAAGGCACTAAAAGAGTTGATGTATATCTAGGTTTTCATACCACCCCTATCACTGTTTTATCGAAGTGCTTAGGGTCACCATAGTATTATGCGCCCAGAGACAGCATGATTGATGTATATTTAATCTAAAACTAGACTATGCTCATTATAATAACATAAGTAACTCCAATGTTTTCTCCTCAATGCAAAACCTTGCAATTTCCCATAGACCTAATAACAGCAGCTGGATACTGTCAGGCCTTTATTAGAGATTACTGCTCCTTTAAAAAAAAAGAAATAAAACTCAAGTACTGGGGTAATGTATGGAAAGCATGCTTGGGAAAGTTGCTTCAGACAAAAAAACTTTTCTATGGGATTGATGTGGAGGGAAGTGAGGCTGTATACTGGATCAGCGTGCTACTCTTTTACTTCTGACAGCAGGACTAGAAATCTGAGTAAACTCAAAGGACAAGTCTTCCCTTCAGAACCGTGCACAGAGCAAAGGAAGCAGGTAGGTGTCATTTGGCAGCATGGCTCCAAATGTCAAGGAAAGAATGGGCTTTCAGGTATTGTCTTCCATTTCATACCTACCCCACAATCTGTCCATCTGCTGTATGGCCGTAGGCCCAATCTGTGATCCCATAATTGTCCTACCATCCCTTTAAGGGCAGTCCTTTCACTCCTTCCCCAGTTAACCATTTGCCAAAAACTTGGAGTTGATAAGACTTGTGGTGTTGCATATGTCTCATGGGAACTTCTGAAGATTTGACCCTCCCTGGATAATTCCAGATTTCTGCACATCACAGAACCAGGCCATTTACTGGGACTTAATATGACTGGCAATCTCTACATTTAGAGACACTGGAATAGCAGGATGGAAGTGTGTTGGCAAAGCAGTATGGGGAAAACCTGTGCAGCACCTGTCTGCACTACGCCTAGCTCTGGATAGTTCTAGTAACCCCTGGTTTTGAGACTTCAATTAACGTACAAATTACAAAGTAAATCTTCTAGAATGTATTTCATATGTAAAAAGGATAAAAGCAATAAAGTTAAGAGTAATTGCTTCACTGTGGGGGCTTGATGCAAGTTGCCCTTCCTTAAAGTTGACATCAAGGGCACTGAGACACAGTTTCTATGTTCAACACACTTATGAGTCTCTATAGTCAATCCAGAATGGAAACCCAGGAGGAAAATTGGAGAAGCAGAGTCTAGGTTTCCAGCCTGCCATCACTGTAATAACACTAGAGCTGATGCTCTACTTAGGCTTTTGAGCTGAAGTAGGATATGAGAAATTCTACCCACTGCAGAATGAAATTCTCTGTCCCCTTGTAAGAGGTATATTCATTTCAGCACTTTGTTATTTAGTACCTGTTGCACTTAGAAATTTCCTGTTGTAGAGGTATTTTGGAGTTTTATATGCAACACTAATTTACTGGCTTGGTAAGCTGTATGGCCGTGTTCTTTTATTAAAATGTGATGTATAAAGTATGTTACATTTTAATAAAAAGCATTTCAGCTGACAGCTTGTTGCCATTCTAACATGGAAAATGGGAGTTCATAAATGCAGACTCCACAGCATTCATCAAAATTCCACTAAAATATTCCCCTTCGTTACTTGGAACACCACATCAGACCCGTCCCAGAGAAAAAGCCATGAATCATCAGGAAATAAATGCTAAATCCTTGCCCCAGCCATCTCCAAGGGCTCTGTCCACAGTGACACAACTACCATTCTAATACATGTTGTGAGGGGCAGGATACAGTCACCCAGCATGAGGGGAGCCATTGCTCTTCAGGGCTCACAGCAAACCAGCGTGCAGTATGTCTGAGAATGGAGGCAGGCTGGGGGAGGAACTGGTCATTTCTCCTTTGGGGGAGGTCAGCACCTGCTGAAATGATAGGCAAGTAATCAGTCTTTTGGGGAGTGCTGGAGTATGAGTGGCTGCAGCGATAGCCATGGAGAGGCCACTGCTACTCTGGTTGGGGAGGTCAAGGATTCCCTTCTCATACAGACCATTGTGGATCTTTTGTATATATAGACTAGCTACTCAAAAGCCATGCAGTTTGAAGATTGGATGTTGAACCTGTCACAGGAAGTGGTTACTTAAATAATTGGCACCACTTGCCAAAGAATAATTGCTCACTAGTAGTATAGAGCATAGAATAATAGAATATTAGGGTTGGAAGAGACCTCAGGAGGTCATCTAGTCCAATCCCATGCTCAAAGCAGGACCAGCACCAACTAAATCATCCCAGACAGGGCTTTGTCAAGCTGGGCCTTAAAAACCTCTAAGGATGGAGATTCTACCACCTCCCTAGGTAACCCATTCCAGTGCTTCACCGCCCTCCTAGTAAAATAGTTTTTCCTAATATCCAAACTAGATCTCCCCCTCCACTGCAACTTGAGACCATTGCTCCTTGTTCTGTCATCTGCCACCATCGAGAACAGCCTAGCTCCATCCTCTTTGGAACCTCCTCGCTCTTCTCTTCTGCAGGCAAAATAACCCCAGTTACCTCAGCTTCTCCTAATAAGTCATGTGCCCCAGGCCCCTAATAATTTTCGGTGTCCTCCGCTGGACTCTCTCCAATTTGTCCACATCCCTTCTGTAGTGGGGGGACCAAAGCTGGACACATTACTGCAGGTGTGGCATCACCAGTACTGAACAGAGGGGAACAATCACTTCCCTTGATCAGCTGGCAATGCTCCTACTAATATAGCCCAACAGGTAACAAGGTCTGACTCATATCCAGCTTCTTGTCCCAGGTCCTTTTCTGCAGAACTACTGCTTAGCGAATTGGTCCCCAGCCTGTAGCGGTGCATGGGATTCTTCCTTTCTAAGTGCAGGACTCTGCACTTGTCCTTGTACCTCAGATTTCTTTTGGCCCAATCCTCCAATTTGTCTAGGTCACTCTGGACCCTATCCTTACCCTCCAGCATATCTGCCTCTTCCCCCAGCTTAGTGTTATCTGAGAACTTGCTGAGGGTGCAATTAATCCCATCATCCAGATCATTAATAGCATCTTCAAGGATTCAGGATGTATCCTGTGATGTGTTGAATATAGACCGGCGAATGGCTCTGATACATCCTTATGTCACATAGCAATGCTTTGGTGAGAGGTAAAAATATCACCTTCAAGGGTTAACTCTAAAATCTAGTTTTCCTGCAAGTTACTGAAATCTGCTGGGGAGTCTCCTGGGTTCCAGTTCTTTCTTCCAAATCTACCATCTTGCTACAGAAACAGAGACTGGAAGACATTTGTTTCATAGTCCTATTAAACCTGCTGGGGTGCTCCTGTTTCTGCCAGAGCAGGTAATGAATACGTGGTGGTTTAAAGCAGTAGTTGATGCTATTAGAGAAACACAGACAGTTTAGCAATGTCTGAGCTATGGAAGTCAAAACTTCTTAGTTTAAAAAATCTGTTAAACTTTAACTGTCCTCAATATATAGCAGGGACATGGTGGGAGGCACAGAAGAATCTATGATTGTTAATAGAAAATTAAAATCTTCAGGTAGCTTTTACCCCTGAAATACAGTTTTAAAAAGCTTTTAAATCTAAAACTTTTGGAATTCTGACAGATAACTAGGTCCTAGATGATACGAGGCTTTTTAGAACATAACCAACATCTGGACCTGGCCCTGGAAACAAAGAGGAAACTTGTGAGCTTGATTATATTCTTTTCATTTCAGACCTGTCATGCTTTAAATCAAAAGATCACACACCTTTTGCTTCAGGAATTGATGTCAAGAGAAATTTGCCTGGCTTTGTTTTTAGTGACAAACTGGAAGCTCAGCTCAGGTTGGCTGAAAGAATCAGCAAGTGGCAAAATCAGCTGAGACTGCTTCAGGGTTTTACTTCCAAAAGAAGCAATATTGAAAGCACACAAAAAGAGGTATGGTTTGGAGCTAGTTCCATTGCTAAGTTTTTGGATTTAAAATGCAAAGCCAAACTAGAAGGTTGCAAATTCAAGTAGATTAGACTGTTCAGTTCCATGCAGCTGTACTTGTAATATCACAAACTGCTACTTTCATTTGGAAAGAATGACTAAAGGATATAGCAAACTGCAGAAATCTGTGATATTGCTGTCACAAAGGAATGAAGTTAATTCATGTCACTGGTGTACAGCATATAAAATATTATTACACTCATTATAACAATCCTGACCATAAAAACATCAGTGTTGCACAGTTATATGGAACTGAAGTAATACCTGTAATTCCCGATTGACTACAAATCATGCCCGAGGGAAGTTCTGGAGCTCCAGCATGATGAGGGCATAATCTAGTCTGCAGAAGCTTTACTACTAGCGATGCCACATTAGAAGGATAAGAATGGACTTGACTTTCAGATGAAACCATATTATTACACCATGAACTGAGCAAATTTGACCAGAAATCACTTTCACTTCTCCAGTTAGAGTCACTTTTCAGAGCAGAATTATACTTCATTCAGCAAGAATTTCCTTTAATAACTAAAAACCAATCTTGAGCATTTTAGGTAGTAATTGGTTCTCCCAGTAGTGTGTGCATCTATGCAAAACACCCAGGAGCTATATTTTACACCAGACATGACACCACACACACTCACTATGGATTTCTCTACACTGGAACATTCACAAAAGTTAAGATTAACTTCACAGCTTTACTTGAATAATGTGCATAATTAGAAGTGTATTAAATCCACGTGTGGACATTCTCTTTCAGAAGTAAAGTGGCCATAGTTTGCTGTTGCTTCATCCTCCCCAAAAGACATCTATGGAAGGTGCCACATAGTGTTTGAGAAAAAAAGTCTACACAAATACAGCATGTGCAACAGCAGTGGAAAATTCCCTCCACTGAACAGGAGGGGCTAACCCAACGAGTGAAACTGTAATGCCTGTTATATTCCTGGTCTCTCTTGTGTCTACCAATAATAGTGCTAATTAGCATAAATCAGATATGGTTCAATAGGAAATGGACTGACTAACTTCATACTCTCATCATATGGTAATTAACTTCGTTCATATATAAACTGTCATTAGCTGCTAACAACTTCCAGTAACTACTCAGCTGGGCTAGATTTCAGTGTGTGATCTAGAGATGAGAAGCTCTATATTCTTACTACCAACTCTTCAAGCCATCCAGTTCCTCTAGTATTATGTTTTCTTTCCATGGAAAGAACCAAAAAAAAAAGGTACATTCATAGCAAATGAAGAAAGCTAGAATGGCTCCCCCAACTCATGCACATTCACTTTACAATTTAATCTAATTACCTCTGTTATTTTAGACATTTCATGAGAAGAGAAAAGAAAAGAATCCACTGTTTGTTTTCCCTGCTGTTTCTTTTGAAAAATGCCATGCAGTGGGATTATTAGCCCACAGGTGCATATGTAGGGAATATATTTCCCATAGCTCTTTCAAACTGTCTGTTGTGAACTCAAGCTGCTAAAATGCACTATATATTATATAGTATTGATTTATTCATTTGTTCCCCACATATAGAATGAACAGAAACAAATACATGGCTTGCGTACAATTTAAAATGACATCTCCTCTCTATGCAGAGTAACATATGCAGTTACAGCCTACTCGGGTACAAGAAAAAGGCCACAATAATCAAAAAATAGAAGGAAAATATCAAAATACAATGATTCATTCACTGAAGTCAAGGGCAAACTTCCATGGACCTCAACTGGCACAGTACCTAGTGCCTTTTCTTGTGAAAGGAGTAACACAAAATGTAACTTACAGCTCAGTCACATCCTTGGGAATGCCTTTGGGCAGAATGCGCAGCCCTTTGTTACTGCAACGCACTACTGAGTCCATGCAAGTACATTGATCAGGACAACGAGGAGAGAGCAGACAGCTGCTTTCATCATTACCTGCAGAGAGAAAGCGAGAGTGAGAGCAAGAGCGAGAGCGAGAGCGAGAGAACACATGAGAGGATCCTGATATTTGGGAAGGAAATCAACCATGCAGGCCAGGAGGGCTTGCTTCAGAGGTAATTGCTCACATCTAATACAAAACAGGGACACCCATAAGTCTACAACAGATGCATTGTCAATTGGCCCCTAATATTTAGTGTCTCCCCATCATCACATACTGGATCACTGGTATGAGGGTGCAAAACTATTCTGAAAAATGCTGGCAACTGTTTTAAAAGGAAAAGTAAACAAAGTTTTATCAAAAAGTTAGGCAGCATTTTGAAATTCTACAAATCTTCATCCATTAAATAGCCTCTCCATGTCACCCCAACGCACGCACCCGGTGTTTGCTGAAACAGAAAACTTTACCAGACTATCAGCCTTAATCTTATCTTGACATAAGATTACAAGGACTCTTTTTTTAAAAAAATAACTATCTAAGCTTTATGTCCTCATGATGTAAATCTTTCAGTGTTAAGCGCTGACTTTTAATGTTGGCATGGCACTTCGTTTATCACTTTAATTGAAAAGGCTCATTGTTGACAAGAATAACTAGGCAAAAAACAAACTGAGCTATACTCTCAGAATTGCTGGCAATGCATCTGTGCATGCATAAAAATATTTAATACTCCTAAAGTGGATTCAAACATCCATAAACAACAGATTAAATCTCATAATTGAAGAACAACAGGGTTTGCATGGAAGAAACCAAGTCTTTGAAGTTAAGAACATTAAAGCATGGATTTTCCCCAAAAACAACATGCTTCACAAAACATTAGGAAAATACAAACTGTAGTATCAAGATGCATATGAAAGGAAACATTTAGTGAAACATATTCTAGATGATCATGATAGGAAGTATATACATGTTTATGAATGTAAATAGACTGAATGTATTGAACATTGAAATAGTAAAGTTAAACCATATGACCATGTTTCCATTAGATATTTTCATTTCTTTAAGATGGATAAAAAGACTAATTGAGGCAGAGATGATTTTCCTTCCTTCATGGGTCTGCCAGGTGTATGCTTGTGCTTTCAGGTTTAAACAAGACTGGAAGCCCTGCTAGAGGTCCGAAAAGTAATGCTAGCAACTTTCGCTCATGAGTGTGCTTGTCTGAAAAGTGATGGTTTGCATTAAAAATGACGGAGGGAAAAAGAAGAAAGGGGAATGAGAAAATAATCCCATCATTACAAAACAACCTATGCCATCAAGATAACTAAATAGCCACATGATCTTTTACTGTAACTCCTGGTCTGCCCTGCTCACTTCCCCTTATTGTTTACTAGACTCACTCATTACTTGCTGATCCTGCAAACGCTTAAGCCCAAGAGCAACTTTATGCACTTGAGTAGTCCCACTGAACACAAAGGAGGCGAATGTGCATTAGGTTACTCCACTTTCATTCTGCACTACTGCCCCCAGATCTTGCTTCATGGGGAGGTAGAGACTGATGTACAGAGGGAGCACAAACCACCTCAGATTCTGTCCCCACACAGAGCAGAACTGAGGCATTTCTGCAAAGTCCCTTGGACCACAGACCGTAGTTTTGTTCTGTGTTCATACAGCACCTAGCATGACGGGGGCCTGTTTCATGTCCAAGACTCCTAGCAGTTACAATGATAGGAACAATAACAACAGCAGAAACACCTGGGATCCTCCACAGCAGAGAAGGAAGAGTCAGAGTTTGCCCCTAAATGGCCACAGCCATTCATTACACTTCACTGAACCTTTCTGACTGATTTCTAAATCTCTAATATTCCTATATTCCCATTATATTTCTGCTGAAACGTCACCACCCCAAGATCTAGTAGGTTCTCCAAGCAAGCCCCATTCCCACTGTCCTCAGAGGTTAAAGGAATGGGAGGAAAAGTCAGTAACTGCACTGGAATTATTCTCAAGGAAGATTGCTTTGTTCGTCATACTCCCTGGCAAGCGGCTGAATGCACTTGGATTCAAGGGTGAAAAAAAGGTGTCCAGATAAACCAGCCTCAGCTGATTGCACAGGAAGAACTCATACTTCTATACTATCTAGGTTTGGAGGGAGGGGCCCCAGAACATGGGAATCACTAAGGTACTATCGCCAATAAAAATACAATTCCCAGATGATATAGAACAATGACATTTGATTAGAGACACATTTCTCTCCCTCATGACTACAGTAGAACCTCAGGGTTATGAATACCAGAGTTATGAACTGACCAGTCAACCCCACACCTCATTTGGAACCAAAAGTATGTAATCAGGCAACAGCAGAAACATTTTAAAAAAGCAAATACAGTATAGTACTATGTTAAATATAAACTACTAAAATAAAGGGAAAGCAGCATTTTCTTCTGCATAGTCCAGTTTCAAAGCTGTATTAAATGTCAATGTTCAGTTGTAAACTTTTGAAAGAACCACCAAAATGTTTTGTTCAGAGTTACGAACAACTCAGAGTTATGAACAACCTCCATTCCCATAACTCTGAGGTTCTACTGTAAATTTAATTCAGCTCTTTTCATCATGATATCGTGCTGCTGATTAGGTAGAAAAACCAGCAGAGATACAAATCTGGTAGTGAAATACCAAGTCCCATCCAGTTTCCTTACCATCACAGGTGAAGTCCTGTATGGCCACATCTTGAATCGGAATCTCCTTTAAGAAAGAGGGTTTCTGGCAACGTGGATTTCCACTAACAATTCTCCTTTTTCTCAGCCACTTCCCCAGCCATGCCAGGTGGCAATTACAATTAAAGGGATTAGACAGCAAATTACTGAAAGAAAATCAAAACAAAAACACATTGAACATGGTCAGCTACTATAGACATTGAGTGACTAGCAAAAGCCCATATATTCAGAGCTCAAGGATTGCACTCAAGTGAGAGCCTGGCCAAATCACTTAGGCTTGTTCTACACAGACATTTTGTACCAGTATAACTGTCTGTAAGGGGTGTGTGTTTTATACTGATACAGTTCTAGTGAGGATGCAGTTATATCGGTATTACATTGATATAACTTATTCCCTTTCCCTTAAGGAAATAAACTATATTGGTATAAGCACATTTATACTGGCATAACTGTGGCCACACTGGAGAAAAAGGGCGTGTACCACTTTACCACAGCCTTTGTGTATAGATAAGCCCTTGACGTGAGTGAGTTTATCCATCTAGAAAAGGCTGTGATAGTACCATACTTACCTGCCTCACAGCTATGGTGAGATACACACCATATCTTGTAACTGCTTCTGAAATATCTTTCAAATGCAGTCCAACTGTTGTAGCACAGCATGCGGCTATGCTACCATTGTAACAATTCATGATAAGAGAGCATTGGATGGACTGCCTAAGAGGGGTAAATGAATATCGCAGTTTGGGCTAGCAGTTTTTAGAAAAAGAAATCCCTGTGTACTCCAAATATCAACAATCATGCTGTCAAGCAAGATTCCTGAGGAACTGTGGGTAACAGCTGTCTTTTTAAACACATCTGTACCTCTAATACCATTGCTGAAGTCACTGTAGAGAGGACCTTAGTTCTTAGTTCTTAAAATATTTCTTAAAGATTGCTGGATCCTTTGGATGAAAGGTGGTGTTTTATTTAACACATTCATCAGCTTAGTTCTAGGATAACTGGAAAAAGAACCGAGAGAGTCTTGAAAGAAGATAAATGCTACCAGAGACTACAGCTAATACATTGAAATGTCTGTAATTTGTGTTTGTGTTGTTTTAAGCTCAACAGCAAACTAAGAGAAGAGGGTGATGCATGAAAAGCAGCAGTGGCTTCAAGTTTTTGAAAGATATCCCCAAGGAAGGAGAATGAACATGGGGCTTACCACTATCCCCCAAAATGTCAAATGAGGGGCCCAAAATGAAAGCTAGGGAATCCTCAGGGCCCTCCGTGAACCACGATAATTTGTGAGTGAATACATTCTCTGCCAGAGATAAAAATCAATGCAATTCCTCTGTTGGGCAGGAGATCTCCACTAAGACAGCAGGAATTTTAAGGCCCAATGAATGCAGCATCTCTTGTCCACGCAGCAAGTGTGTGAATTTAGCTGGAAACAGTGATATGGAGACACTGGAGGTGTTTGATATACTACATGCTCTTAAAAATCTGATGTCCCAGTCAAATAAAGCTATATCAAAGTTTCATCCAGTCAATGGTCTTCAGATTGCTATGGAATCTTATAAATAACATCTGAGTGAACTGTGAGGAAAACGAATAATCATACCACTGCCCAGACTATAAAGTTTTGGGCCAACACCACATACCCACAATATGGTTTACAGCCACTCTTAGAAAATTGGCTAACATTTATAGCAAAAAACACCCCAATGGTAGCAATAACCCAAAGCAATGAGTGTGTAATTACAAGTCGGCCTAGCACAAACTATTGAAATTTATAGTTAGAGTAAAAAAGGCAGAAGGGAACTCAGCACGATATGGTTCAACTACCAAAACCCCCCAACTTTCTTTGTCTCCACTATGACTCCACTAATCACTTCACTGTCAATAAAGAGGACTCAAAAAGAAGAGGAAAGGAGCAGCTTTCAGAGTCACAAAGTCATAAGCAAACATCTTTTTTCAGGTGAAAACTAGTACTGAAACCATCAATGTATTTCTAGTTATTTTCATACTAAATTGTTTTGCATTTTCTTACATCCATAATAGGACCACAGACAGAATGTCCTGTACATTTTCAAAATGGACTTACTTTGGCACAAACAATGCTTCCATGAACCAAATGATAAAACCTCCAAAGCCAGGGCAGCCAGTGCTTCACAGGCCACTTGCTATACTGCCCGTAAGAGACTTGAGTCATGTTCACACATAAATCCAAATAACAAAACACTCCCCAGTTAGAAGCAGATTATATGTATATAGAATGAGTTTCTTGAAGAAAAGGCTGTATTGAACTTAAAGAATATTTCACACATCTACAGCATCTTTATTCTGGGCATCTCCAAGAGCTTCATAAATATGAGTTTAATCCAAACCCTCTTATGAAGGTGATTATTGTCTCCACTTTACAGATGAATAAACTACATCAAAGAAGGGTTAGTGGAATAACCGTGGGTCCCAGTGATTCAGCAGATGATCAAGGAAGAGAATCCAGGTTCTAACTTATTAAACATGATTTCTTACAAACGAGACCATCTTTACTGTCAGACTCATGAAGCTGTACTGATTTCTGGCTCTACGGCTTTCTAATCAAGAAATAAAAGGTGAAAATAGAGAAAACATAAAAAAGTAACCTTACTCTTTTATTCACATTTCAGGATTCATACTTTATACACCTTTAACTTACTGAATCCACGGCAAAGATCTCTTTAGTGTAGAGTTTTGCTACATGGAAAAAAATATTATAACTCAATTATAAGGCTCTGAATCTGTCATTTTTATTAATGTGGAGCGGTATTTTAATACACAAGCAGTCCTAATGTTTCCAACAGAACTACTTGTGTAGTAAGACTCTGCTAGTATGGGTGGCATGAACTGGGTCCTAAGGGATTGTTGAGTCTGCTCATTCATATTGTTGAAATTTATCAGCTGTTTTTTGATTCACATCCAGTTCAGTTTTTCAGACCTCCACTACGATCCATAAGAACATAAGAACATAAGAATGGCCATACTGGGTCAGACCAATGGTCCATCCACCACAGTATCCTGTCTGCCGACAGTGACCAATGCCAGGTGTCCCAGAGGGAGTGAACCTAACAGGTAATGAGTAAATGATCTCTCTCCTGCCATCCATCTCCACCCTTTGACAAACAGAGGCTAGGGACACCATTCCTTACCCATCCTGGCTAATAGCCATTAATGGACTTAACCTCCATTAATTTATCTAGCTCTCTTTTAAACAGTTATAATCCTAGTCTTCTCCTCAGGCAAGGAGTTCCACAGGCTGACTGTGCACTGCATGAAGAAGAACTTCCTTTTATTTGTTTTAAATCTGCTGCCTATTAATTACATTGGGTGGTCCCTAGTTCTCATATTATGGGCACAAGTAAATAGCTTTTCCTTATTCACTTTCTCCACATCACTCATATTTTTATATACCTCTATCATATCCCGTTAGTCTCCTCTTTTCCAAGCTGAAAAGTCCTAGCCTCTTTAATCTCTCCTCATATGGGATCTGTTCCAAACTCCTCATCATTTTAGTTGCCCTTCTCTGAAACGTTTCTAATGCCAGTATATCTTTTTTGAGATGAGGAGACCACATCTGTACACACTATTCAAGATGTGGGTGTACCATGGATTTATATAAGGGCAATAATGTATTCTCTGTTTTATTCTCTATCCTTTTTTTAATGATTCTTAACATCCTGTTTGCTTTTTTGACTGCCACCGAACACTGAGTGGACGTCTTCAGAGAACTATCCATGATGATTCCAAGATCTCTTTCCTGATTAGTTGTAGCTAAATTAGCCCACATCATACTGTATGTATAGTCGGGGTTATTTTTTCCAATGTGCATTACTTTGTATGCATTTATCCACATTAAATTTTATTTGCATTTTGTTGCCCAATCACTTAATTTTGTAAGATCTTTTTGAAGATCTTCAGTCTTCTTTGGTCTTAATTATGTTGAGTAGTTTAGTATCATCTGCAAACTTTGCCACCTCACTGTTTACCCCTTTTTCCAGACCATTTAAGAATAAGTTGAATAGGATTGGTCCTAGGACTGAGCTTTGGGGAACACTAGTTACCCCTCTCCATTCTGAAAATTTACCATTTATTCCTACCCTTTGTTCCCTCTCTTTTAACCAGTTTTCAGTCCATAAAAGGATCTTCCTTCTTATCCCATCACAAATTAATTTACGTAAGAGCCTTTGAGGGACCTTGTCCACATGTTTGTTGACCCCGTCAAAGAACTCTAATAGATTAGAAAGACATGATTTCCCTTTACAGAAACCATGTTGACTTTTGCCCAACAATTTATGTTCTTCTATGTGTCTGACAATTTTATTCTTTACTATTGTTTCAACTAATTTGCCTGGTACTGACGTTAGACTTACCGTAATTGCCGGGACCACCTCTAGAATCCTTTTTAAATATTGGCATTACATTAGCTATCTTTCAGTCATTGGGCACAGAAGCTGATTTAAAGGACAGGTTATAAACCCTAGTTAATAGTTCCGCAATTTCACATTTGAGTTCTTTCAGAACTCTTGGGTGACAGCCATCTGGTCCCAGTGACTTGTTACTGTTAAGTTTATCAAATAATTCCAAAACCTCCTTTAGTAACACTTCAACCTGTGACAATTCATTAGATTTGTCACTTAGAAAGGACGGCTCAGGTTTGGGAATCTCCTTAACATCTTCAGTCGTGAAGACTGAAGCACAGAATTCATTTAGTTTCTCCGCAATGACTTTATCGTCTTTAAGTGCTCTTTTTGTATCTCAATCGTCCAGGGGCCTCACTGATTGTTTAGCAGGCTTCCTGCTTCTGATGTACTTAAAAAAACATTTTATTACCTTTTGAGATTTTGGCTAGCTGTTCTTCAAACTTCTTTTTGGCTTTCCTTATTACATGTTTACACTAATTTGGCAGTGTTTATTATGCTCCTTTCTATTTACCTCACTAGGATCTGACATCCACTTTTTAAAAGATAGCTTTTTATCTCTCACTGCTTCTTTTACATGGTTGTTAAGCCATGGTGGCTCTTTTTTAGTTCTTTTACTGTTTTTTAATTTGGGGTATACATTGAAATTGGGCCTCTATTATGGTGTCTTTGAAAAGTGTCATGCAGCTTGCAGGGATTTCGCTCTAGTCACTGTACCTTTTAATTTCTGTTTAACTAACCTCCTCATTGTTGCATAGTTCCCCTTTCTGAAATTAAATGCCACAGTGTTGGGCTCAGGGTTGTTTGTTCTGTATCATGAGAAAACAGCCATCATTCTTAAGGGCGCTCTTTAAAGAAATGGAGAGGAATAAAGCTAAATCAAACAAAAAATGAGGCTCATGACTTCAGAGTAACTGTTTAACAATCAAAGTTGGATGAACATTAAAATAAAGAGAGCTTACCAGAAGGGATAATGTCCCTCGTGTGGACTGTTCTGATATAATACTATTTACTCTTCAATATCTTATACACACTTCTCAATGTCTTAAACGCCTCTCTTGGTGGTTTTCCACAGTAGGATTTCTTGTTTTTTGGGAACACTGTCTTGCCGCCAAACAGATTTTACAAAGCATAACTTTAAGACTAATTCAGTGACAAGGACTCAGAGTGAGTCCTTAACACAATATTTTTCATGTGGTGGTATTACCAGAACATATTGGGCATGAGTATATGGCACATCTAATGCACTGTAAGCACAATGAGAGTATAATTATAATTATAATATAATCCAGTTAATTATGACAGAAGGGCAGGAAGTGCAACAGTTAAGACTGCATAATAATATCTGTGCTAGCACCCTGTTTTCAGCTGAATTTTGCCCCTTTGAGGATGAAATGTTTCATACTTGGTCTCCACCAAAAGGAAAGGTTATTATTATATTAATTATATTATATAAAAGGTAGAAGCTGAAGCAAAAATGGGTTAGCCAATTTTATCCACATAAATGCCTACTCCTATCATAGAAAGATTCTTGACTTCTTTTTCAAACCTGGAATAGATATGGTAGAAAATTGAAAAACAGCATGACAAAAATACGCCCTTCAGAAGGAGAAGCGTCTTTTTTAAAAAAATCAAGTGTTATATGTTCAAAGTACATTTTGCATGGGGGGAGGTTGTGTCAGCTCCTACATTTTATGTTTTCTCTGTTTTGACCTTTTATTTATGAATTAGGAGGCCCCTAGAGCTAAACACCAGCACATCCGTATTATATTCTCATAGGTAAAGTAGGGAAATGTGGCTTAGATGAAATTACTACAAGGTGCATGCACAACTGGTTGAAAGATCATTCTCAAAGAGAGGTTATCTTGATTTGCTGTCAAATTGTGAGGGTATATCTAGTGGGGTTCTGCAGCGGTCAGTCTTGGGTTTGGTACTATTCAATATTTTCCTGAATGACTTGGATAATAGAATAAAGAATATGCTTATAAAATTTGCAGATGGCACTGAGCTGGGAGGGATAGCAAGCACCATGGAGGACAGGTTTAAAATTCAAAATGACCTTGCAAATTGGAGAATTTGTCTGAATTCAAAAAGATAAAATCCATTAAAGACAAGTGCAAAGTATTTTACTTAGGAAGAAAAAAATCAAATGCACAACTGCAAACTAGGGAATAACTGAACTGGCTAGGTGGTAGTAATGCTGAAAAGGACCTGGGGTTATAAAGGACCACAAACTGAATATGAGTAATCAATGGCATGCAGCTGCAGAGAAAGCAAATACGATTCTGGGGTATATTAACAGAAGTGTTGTATGTAAGACACAGGAGGTAACTGTCCTGCTTTATTTGGCACTGGTGAGGCCCCAGCTGGAGTCGTGTATCCAGTTCTGGACACCACAATTTAAGATGGATGCAGACACACTGGAAAGAATCCAGAGGAGAGGAACTAAAATGAGAAAAGGTTTAAAAAACCTGACCTATCAGGAAAGGCTGAAAAAACTGGACAAGTTTAGTCTTGAGAAGAGAAAACTGAGGGGCAACCTGATAACAGTCTTCCAATATGTTAAGGGCTGTTATAAAGAGGACAGTGAGGAATTGTTCTCCTTTTCCACTGAAGATAGGACAAGAAGTAATGGGCTTAATCTGCAGCAAGGAAGATTTAGGTTAGATATTAGGAAAAACTTTCTAACTATAAGGGTGGTTAAGCTCTGGAACAGACTTCCAAGGGAGGTCGTGGCGTCCTCATCATTGGATGCGTTTAAAAAACAAGTTGGACAAATCCCTATTGGGATGGTCTAGATTTACTTGGTCCTGTCACAGAGCAGGGGGCTGGACTTCATGACTTCGAGGTTCCTTCGATCCCTACATTTCTAACATTCTATGATTTGTCAGCTTCTGCGGGTAACCTAGTGTCTAGAGAAAAGTACTGGGTTGAGGAAGGGTTTTAAGTTTTCCCTACACATTTGGCAGGACATGGTGGGGCTGAGCAAGGCGTGCTGAAAGGGAGCTGGGGCTGAGGACATTCTTCAATTTCTGCAAGGTGATGCAAGCTCAGGGACTCTTTGGTCCCGTTTGGAGCGCACTGAAGTTAAAGAGGCTTCACATGAGTGTGGAGGTCCACCCATGCAGATCATCTTGCAGGATAAAGGTGCACAGGAGAAAGTTCCCCTCTTGGGCATTTTAGGAATTACATAGCTGGGGAAAGCATAAGGCAGCCCAACTCTGGCATTGCCTGACCTAGCATTAGCATTAAGTTTTCTCATGGTAAAATTCACCTCTATTTACAGACAGTACATGGCCTCTTGGCACTTCACTACCACATATAGGGCTTAAGTGACGCAACTGCCTTGAACAGTCTCTCTGCTCAGGGGTGAATTTCACCCTTCATATAATTTCTGGTATGGAGAACATACATTCACATGTCACAGTAATCTAAGCAACTCTTGATGATTTCATTTAATTAATTTTATTTTTAAAAATAAACACAGTTATAAACTAACTTGGCACCATATTCAGAGGGCTGGAAACTGAATAGCAAGGCAGCATCTCTTTTACGTGATTGCATGAAGTTAAATGTAGCCCCTGACTTCAAATTTTCCCATTTATTGTAAGTCTGAGATGGATCTGTTCCAAAACCCTGGATCCAAACACCCAGAAGACTGGCAAAGTCCAATAATCTGGTTCCAGTACAAATTTTGTAATTCAAATATTCAAGTGTAATTTTTGTTTATGGAGGAAAATTGATAATGTTATTGCATAGTCAATAGTGGGAACAATGACCAAATCTTTTCTTAATGTTACTGTCTGAGGAAGCATGGATTATTCATATGTAATGGTGCAATAAATATCATTCAATTAATTAAACTTAATATTTTTCCACATATACTGATCCTTTCACTAATCCCTTTTGAGATATATTATATATTAGAGAACTAGATAGATATATTTTGGTACCAAAACAGCTCAAGCTGTTTCCAAGGAAACATGATGATGCCACTTGGCAGTACCATTAGGTCAATGAATCTAAGTATCAGATGGAACAAAAGCTTCACTAAGCAAAATTATTTCTAATGATAAGCAATTTGAAAGCCTGGAAGGGACAATAAATTGCAACAGTGTTAGGATGGAGTTTGACTGAGGCTATTACAGTGGGCATTTTCAGATCACAAACAGTAATGTTTGACAGTTGAAATGCTATAAAATTAAGTAATCTAATTTTCTATACCTAATGATAGTAATATAGCCACTCACATTGAAACAGGGCAATCAGGCTTTTAGCAAAGGTGTCTTATTAAAAGGTTTCAGTCAAAGATACAAGAATAATTTTTATAGCAGGGGTGGACAGAGCCCTTGAAATAAGGAAGCAGCCAGTCAACCAGAAGTGTCTTTATTAAAATTTGTGAAGAGCTAGGGAAGCTGAAATATTTAAAAGGAAAAGTTCCAAATTGCAGCCTGTCTTGATACTGTTATAATCAGCTGGGAAACACACTCTAAAATCTAGGCTGATATTTTAATATTGTGTAAGTGTGCCCTCTTAGCATGTTTAATTCATGCAAAGCCCACTGTGGATAAACATGCTTGCCTAGGTATTAAAATATATGCATTAGGACTGGGTCTGCAGAACTGCATACATACCTAAAAAGTGAGAACCTAAATATCTATTGATTTAAACTATCCCACTGGTAGTAAGAAATCATAAAAACAACTACGCTTTTGCAATGACACAAAAAATAATTGTATCCGCTCCCTCTGCTGGAAACCATTCCTTTGAGTGCTATTTTCAGAACTGTACACTTTCTGATAATATTAAGGATAATGACTGTAAGCAAAAAGTAACAATGCTGCTTTTAATCTGGTGAATGACACAAAATATAGTTTCCCAAATAAAAAAATGGAAAGAAATGTTAGTTTATAAGTGGTTATTATAAAAATGAATATAAAATGGAGTGGTTCGTAGTTTTGTATTAATAAATGGCAAAAAAGTGAAACAAACACTGATTAATCCTCACAATTTAGGGTGAATAGGACAGTCAGGGAACTGAACTCTCTAAGTCATGAAAGTAATATTTAATCTCTAGTAGCATCAGGACACAGGCACAGCCTGAAACACGGGTTGGGAAAACAACAGTTCCTCATTTTTCATGTAAAGGTGTGACTACACTTATGGTGCCTGTAAAGTACAGACACCGCACACTCTGCTGGCATAGGGATAAATAGCAGTGTAGATGGTAAGGTACGGTTTAGATGAGGAGAGCAGAGTGCCCTGCACACCTGAACCCTATGGTAAATACCCTACACCAATGGCCAAGCAGTGCCTACCATGTCTACACTGCTATTTTTAGTTAGTGCAGTGTACTGCAGCCTCCCCGCGCCAGAGCCTTTCCCTGCTGCGCCCAGTAGCTTCTTGCTGCCTTCCCCACCAGAACCTTTTACTGCTGCGGGTAGCTACACACCACAGTGACAAGTGTGGATGCAGCCTGCCTTCACTGCAGCATGTAGCTATACATGTAGTGCCTGTACTCTACTCGCTGCCATAAGTGTTGATACGGCATGTATCTGAATGATATGACACCAAATCCAGAGTCCAGTGAAGTCGATGGGGGTCCTGCCATTGACTCGCATGGGCATTGGATCAAGATCTATGTGAAAATCTGTCTGAGTAAACTTCCTAATTCAAACATGGATAGGAACACAATGTTCATCTTTCACGGTCAAAGTGACTACTAAAAGGCATTTTTGTGTCAAAGCAGCTCAGTCAAGTATCAGTTTTAACACACTGCCAGAGACTGTGAAAATCTTTATGTGCAGCTGAAAAATACCCACAAAGGTGAAAAATTCTTTCCTGCCATTAAATATGACACAATCACAAATTATTCCCAGCCTTGTTTGTGCAACCAATAACCCAGTGAACTGTAAACAAAGAGAAACACCGGCATTATTTGTTTATGTCTACACAGCACTTGAAATTGTGCTTGACCTAGGCTAAAAATAGGAGTGTGGCCACTGTGGCAAGGTGGCGGCTTGAGCTAGCCACCTGAGTATATAGCCAGCGGGTTGGACAGGACTGCATTTGGGCGTTTAGCCCAAGGCACCGCTATGGCTACCCTGCTATTTTTAGCATATTAGCTCTGCTCGAGACAGTCTGTCTGTCTACCTGTGTTGGGAAACACTCTTCCAGCTGCTGTGTTGACACATCATTTATTTGAGAGCATATGATAAACTAGTTCCTTTCCTGACATTCAAGAGTAAGTAAATGCCGGATGGTTCCCTGTTCTGAGGTCACTTGTAATAGCAGACAAGCACACAGAGATTAGGAAAAGGGAAACAGAGGGACCTGTTAAAAACTGAACAGATTCACTGTTGACAGCATAGCAGAGGTGAGTTTTTGAGAGAGACTTAAAAGCAGACAGGGCATGATTCTTGGGGACTAGTTCAAGGTTGTCACTCCATGCATAGGGGATGCATGGAGGCAACTGCAAGAAGTAGGGGAAAAGGCAGACAAGGCTAGGAATGCTGGCAGCACAGAAAAGCACATGTGGAATACTGCATTTTGGAATGTATGGTTTGACCAATATAGAAGAAAAAGCAATGCAGATGGTGACCAATGAAAATGAATTCCACTATCGTTAGTGCCCTTGTCCTTCAATCTGCAGGGTGACTGCTAGGAGGATTGTTTCCCTCTCTCTCCTTCCTACCAAAGGGTGAGATGCCACAGCATGAACTGGCTGGTTGGGGAAAGGCTGTTAACAAAATTGATAAAAATAAAGGAAGGAGCAACAAAACACTGCAAGACCTCCGCTCTGCTAAACTCCTTCCCCCCACAAAAACAAACATATACTCCATATTTAAAACAAGTAAACACCACAGAGGTTACTTTTGAGCCAAAAAAAAATGCAATAGTAACAAAGAGTTTGTTTTGTTTGGATAGTTAGGGTGTATTTTCAGTGCACAGTGGATGGGATTAAGTACACAACTTCCATTAACAGTTGCGCCAGTTTCCCATTCACAGATGGAAGCACAGATCAGACTGTATCTCTTTATTTAACAATGTGTACTTGTATGAAAATAGATACAATAAGAAAGGAATCCAGAAAATATTTAAGAAGAAAAGTCAGAAATATTATAGAAAAACCTTGAAAACTCTTTGCAAATGTTTAGGCTGGGATTTGCAAATTCCAATGGGAACTGAGTTCCCCGTCCTTTTAGGTTTAGATATTCATTTTATAGAATAAGTTTTTGACATTTAGGTTTTTTGATTAAATTGAAAAAAAAAAACAACCAACCAACCAACCAACAAACAAACAACCCCTCTTCTCTGCCCTCTGTCTGTCCACACTGAAACTGAGCATGGAAACTCTAAAGCAGTTGCAGAAGTTCTAAATTCTCCAAATCTTCAATTTCAGTGAATTAAAAATAAATGAAGATGGTTCAGATAGTTCTCTCCATCTGAATACTCAAACACTTTGATTTCACAATTCTCTTAAAGTATGGGACAGTAGCAGGACCACACAGAGGTGTTCAGGGTCAGGGCCAAAATCTGAAACTGAAGCGCCCACCCGTCCCTGCCCAGCATCTAAGGCTCCAATGGTGGGGTGGTAGGAAGAGTGAGCCCACTCCACATGCACCCTGTACTGGTGGCCCTTGTCCCATGGAGCTGAGCCCAGCTTCCCCCTTCTGCTGTTGCAACCTAGCACGGGGGGTCCTTGTGCTGATTTGAGTCCACAGTGGCTGAGCCAAACCTGAATGCCAGGCTGCAATAGACCCCTCTCTCCCACCCCAGCCCAGGTAGTCCTAGACAGTGGCACCATCAAAAAAACTAAGAGGATTACTTACATCGTGGACAAAGAGACAAGTGTATTGAAAGCTCCAGGAGTGATGGTGGTGATGCGATTGTCGTAGAGAGAGAGCAACCTTACTGAGCTTAGTCCTGTGAAGGTGTCATTGTTCACACAGCTGATTAAGTTGCTCCTCAGCATCCTGCAAAGATTCAGACATGGAATTAGAATACTCCTGGAGACTGTAGTGAAGGTGGTGGTGGTGGTGGCCTAATCTAAAGGCAGGGGTCCACAAATGCCATTTCTAACATTCATCTGTTGTAATACAGGACAGTGACTGATGCTAAATGAGCATCAGACCCTATTCTGTTTTGACTACCAAGAGTACAAATAGCTAACAAAGGGTCCTTCTCACCTCAAAGGTGTACCATTATGAATCTCAAACTCCATTATTATACTTGTTCACACATGGTATTAAAGAGTGGTGGACACTCTGCAGCTAGGAATTACAGTGGAACCAACCCCCTTCACTAGCATCAGACATGCAGTCAGCTTTAAAAGTCTAATGATTTACTGAGTATGGGAGTAATCTAAAATGGATTTCTGAGGCCACCTGATATGGACTCTGGCTACCCTCTGAGCATAACAATACTTACATTGCTTTAACAAAATGACTATCCTAAATAGCTTTTCAAAATTTGTATTTGAACAGTATGAAAGGAGACAACAACAGTGGAAGCTTATGTATGGTATAGGAAAAGGTTTCCACACCAAAACAAGCTCTGAAATCTTATCATCATCATTAACTTTCCTATAGCAGTCAGAGGGGAAAAAAAGTTATGACCCCATAAAATGCCTCTTTGCTCAACGCTCGTACCAGATGAACATACATTGCTGTGAGTTGTTATGGTAACAATGAATTTGATGGTAAAGCCTAACTGAATTGAAATACTGTAATATCTAATTTTGCTTCATAGCCACAAAGGCTTTAGAGCTATTCAAGAAGTATGTGTCACATTTCATAGAAAAGACTGTAGTGGTACATTAATGTTACTATTCATCTTCAGATTAAACATTATTCAGTATCTAAAGCATACCACCAGAAGGTCCCAAAACACATGCGATCATGTGCTCCCACTCCAATAATCTAAGTATGTAAACTAAAGGGGAAATAATTCTCTGCTCTGAAATCCACGCAGTCTGCACTGAGTTCAGTATACTCTGTTGTCACATTCCACACTGATACCAGCCAGCTAGGCAGTTGGATACTACATTGATAGGAGGCACTTTACCATTGCCTGAGAGAGATTAGATTTAGCAAAACAGGTATAGATATTTACATTGTAATCAGGCATTTGGTGTGAAAGGCTATGACCTGAAACTAAGTTTTAAGTGGATAAACTTCCAAATCCAGTTATCACCTCGGACACCTATAATATAAATAGATGGGTCCTAGTGCCATAAGCAGTGGTTAAATAGAGCATGTTAAAAATGGGGAGACTAAAAAGCACAAGACAAGAGATGTTAACAGGACACCAAAAAGTTGGGGGGAACTTGTCCCTTCATGCAATGGTTCCATTTATACCATAAACACTAGAAGGAACATGCTATTATAAGAGAAGGGGGTGTCTAAGGCCCTGGTTGGATTAGGTCAATTCTGGAAATACATTATATTGAAGTCATGTCAGAATGACGTTCTTTTTGGGTTCTATATGTTTTAGATGCAGGACCGGCACCCTAGGCACACGGCCATTTCGCCGCCCCCCGCGCTGATCCCGCGGCTCCGGTGGAGCTGCCGCAGGCATGCCTGCAGCAGGTCAACCAGAGCAGCCTGCCGCCCCCCGGCAAAATGCCGCCCCCTCAATAATCCTGGTGCCCTAAGCGATTGCCTAGGCTGCCTAAATGGTAGCACCAGCCCTGTTTAGATGGTAACTTCACATAGCTAGGCAGGTTTTTAAATGCCCATCTATCTCTGTAACTATTTAATACATTTATAGAAGCACACAGGATTTTCAAAACCAATGCATGCCTCTGTCCAACATGGCCTCTTGGTTTAAGGCTATAGTTTTTATGCTCAAAGAATGCAGGTTTATAGATCCAAATATAGTCTCTGAAGCCAACTCTGGCTTCTCTACCACACACTGGGTGCCCTTTCTGAAGGAAAACTTATACTTACAGATTTTCATTTCATGCTGTGTATATTTAGACTGCTTCAGCAGCTTGGGGAAAATGCAGGTCAGGTCAGCAGCATAGCGCAAATGCTAAATATCTTTCTATGAAAAAATACTTATTTTGTTTGGGAGCCATGCCATGGGCTGTTTTCATAGCATAAAAAGTTAATTTAATATCCACAAACAGTATTTAAAAGTTTCTTAGTAAAACACACACATCAGATAGACTAAGCCAAAGAAAAGCAAGAGCTGAAGAAACAGCGAAGGAAAAGTTCTCCAGTTTTTGTCTCTACAGGCCAAGTTGTGAGGTCCTCACTCAGGCAAACCTCCAAGTCATGTCAGGGTTGTTTTGCTTGTGTAGGACTGAAGGGTTTGGCACTATGATACTTCGCAAACTAAGAAACACTTGTTGCTGTGGCTAAACTGAGCTTTTTTAAAATTCCATTTGGCATTTTGGAGCCAATTGCAGGGGGAAGTCACATTGCTCAGATGTTATGTCCTCCTAGAACAGAGAGATTATGCAAACAGGATATCAATCACATGCCATCATTCCTTCTGATTTTACTGGAAGCTTTATCTCTGGTGTATGGAGCAGAAGCAAACTATGATCCATTTTCCAGTGTCCGCCATTTGTCTATATGTCTAGGCACTTATTTGACCCCCATCACTGTAGGAACCTCATATGCATAAAAGAATTTATCCTTAACACTTATGAGAGATTGGAAACTTAAAAAACAGAGATATTAAGTAGCTTGCAAAAGGCCACACGGGAAGTCTGTGGCAGAGCTGGGAATTTAAACCTTAATATCCTGGAATCTAGTACAGTGTGTTCACCATGAGACCATATTGCGTTATACAATCACCATTATCTCTGACATAATCACAGATAACGCCACAGTGAATTAAACCAAAGTGAATTTTAAAAGTCAAATTTTAGAAAGGATCTTAATTAATTCTAACTAACTAAAACACCATAAAAATACACAGTGATCTGTGAACACAGTAAAACTCATTCCCTGTCCCAAATAATTTACTGTCTAATAACTGTGGTGTAATTAGGTACGGTTGTAACCAAGCTCTCCCAAACAAGCAGCCATACTTTTCAGTCGGACATAGGTTTCACACTTACATTGTCTTGAGTCCTGTGAGGCCTCTAAACATTCGCCCTTGCACAGATTCCAGCTGATTCCCCGTCAGCATCAGTTCCTGCACCCCAGTTGCCCCATCAAAGGCACCTTCTCGGATCTCCTTGATCTTATTGTTGTTCAGGTTTCTGGTGGGGGAAAGCAAAGGTAATAGGAAAAAGATTACTGTCTTGTTCCAAACATTTGTCAGCACAAGAGACAGAGAGGCTTAATGAAGGCTATGTGCATTGCAGAAATTATCCAGCCAGGTTTTCAATCTGTAACATAGGGCAAACAGCAGTTTGAAATCATAACATACAAACAGCTCCCCTTTCACAACATTTATCACAAACACAATCATACCAGGAGAGGAGGCAAAACTGAGGTAAGCACGTGAGACCAAAGTCAAAGGAACTGCGCCCTGTTACATCTGGTCTGAATCAGGCTCTTAATGGGCTCGATCCTGCAAGGTGCAGAGCATTCTGGCACACTACTTGTGCATACAGTTAAACATCTGCTTAAGTGGTTTTACTGGACTGGTTTTCCTGCAAGCCTCATCTAACCATAGGGAGCAAAGCACATAGCCCTGAGATATGGACCACCTTTACTTGTGTCTATTGTACAGCACCAAACACCACACTAGCTTTAAATGTGTAAGCAATAATGAAGTGGAGAAACAAAGTCAAATTCAAAGGGAATGATGAATGTAAATGTACAACATAATTAAACTACAAAATGGTTTAAACCTGAAATGAAACCTGGGTTGAATGTGCTGTATTTGTGAAAAAGCCAAATGGATTGAAAACTTCCATTTGATAAAATGCTGTTAGAGATTTATTAAAATAGGCTATGCTTATTTATGACAATTATGCCTTAAGTTCTTCAGAACCTTAGGGCTTGGGCTCAACCCTATAAATATTCACTATGAGGCTCAGTGCATGCTACTCTGAATAATTCTATTGACTTCAGAGTTACTGTTCATAATAGTAAGCACTATTCTTTGTAATAAGGCTCTGAAGTATAGGGCCATGCATAAAACACATTTCCGTTCTCCAAAAAGCATACTGTCTAAAGGCCAGACTCTGACATCGATACTCATATTGAGAAGCACCTTATTGCAGAAGTGGTCCCATTGCTATTCAACACGAGTAAGGGATTCAGAATATGTGCCTAAATGAGGGAAAACAAGCAAACAAGAAGGCATTGGACTTGTGCCTGGGCCATGCTTTTCTGAAGAATGGACAGTTTGATTAGGATAAAAGTTAATGGAACACATGGCAGCAGTACAATTCTGGCCTTAGATGCAAACAAACACTGTGGGGCTTGCTCTTTGCAGAACTTGTCCCTGAATGAAAGGAACTTTGTAGACTGGAGATGGGTTTCATGTGGTAAACTCCGGTAAGCTGGTTTATGTCTCCTGAAAAACTGTCAGATACTGGACCATACAGCATGTGACCCATCACCTCTTGAGCGTTCTGCAGCCAGCAAGGAGGGGAAAGAATGCCAACTATAAGGAGGAAAAAAATCATGAAAATATATATACCTTTTTTTGGGGGGGGGGTAGGGGGAGTTCAAAAAGTTTCTTGTGCTTTGTACTTTCGTCTATGATGTGAAGACAAGAGTTTATGTTCAGTGTCAAAGCCAACCTAGTATGGATATTATGACATATGAATTTAATTTGGGGCTGAACTGTTGTCTGATGAAAGTTTATAGCTCAGTATCTCTTTTGCGTCTGTTTTGAATCCATACATTATGTTACTTCTCCTATTGCTCACAATGACTCTCTTTCCCTGGTGGTGACCATGATGTGATGCATATTTGCAGTTTTGTTCTCTGACTGGTAATTCATACATCTTTGACCTGTAGTTCACCATTAATAATCCAACCTGCACTTGTAGTGATTAGGTTTCATTACTATCTGAAGGCTGTTTGGTCATCCATGTAAAAGAGTGGTTGTAATCCACTTCCTAGAGGACATATATCATGTTGCAAAAACCAAACACTCTTAGTAGGCTGGCCAGAGACTGGAGAAGGCCATATCTTCTCACCCTACAAATTGAACACAATCAGGTCAGGAATAAGGCATATTAGTTGACACTGTGTCAAAGCTTGCACCTTTCACTGTCAGAAGATGCACAGAGTAGAAATGGGACTTCAACCACCTGGATTATTGAACTCTGCTCTCTTCACCAGCAGCACATTACTACTTTTTAAGTGTCCAAAAACATGCTAGGTGTTTTATAGAATAGATAAAAATATATCCCCTGTCCTGAAGATCTTAAAATTCAGTATTAAATAGTACAAGCTAAACCAAACAGTAGAGGTGAGGAAAGACCAGGCTTACAACAGTAAATGGAGACAAGACTGTTCCGCAATCTGGGATTGTAGTCAAAGTAGATGTCTCACCAAGATCGATTCCCTTATTTTTCTTCCTGAACCCATTTTCTCTCCATTAGAATATAAAAAAAGAGATGGGTAGCTGACAGCAACTGTCCTCTACAAATCTACCATTATGTGAAGACGTCCCTAAAGCCTGACTGAAATTTTGAAAGAATCCTAGACCTTGGAAATAAGGGGCTTTTCACATTCAAGCTGCATAAAAAGATTCTCCCTGATGGCAAAATGGTGAGGAAAAAAATCAGCAAAACTTTAACTCTTCTTGTCTTATAATTTGGAAAAAAACAGGTTACCATTTTCAGAGGTGACAATGTAAATTCATAGTGAAAATGGCATGTTTCCATCTGGAATAAACTTCTGAAAAAACTCTGACTTCACAGCAGACTTTTACTACTTCAAACATTACAAGCCGTGTCCTTCAGGAATGCTGAGATTCCATACCAAATCATACTTGAAACAAGTGCTTTGAAATAATATTAGATCAATCTTGGCAACCTTCCAGCTCAATCCTATTTTCCATCTGTTACTCTGGATTTGTTTTAACAGAGATACATGAGTTTCCTTTTAAATGAATTTGTTGGGGGCGAATGATGCTGGGCTAATCTCTATCTAGTGAGTGGGTCATACTACAAGTGGCAGTAGTATAGGTTTCTTCATGCAGCCCAACTGGTGCACCTTGACCCTTCCATACAGCCTCTCCTTCTGGCTCCTTTCCCATTGGTCCTTCTGCTGGGACTGCTGGTGGGGCACAGACAGTTCAGAGACGTGAATATCTGTCTTCTGGAGTCAGGCCTCCAAGTCCTTGACATACCCCAGTTATTAACTTTTGGTTACTACCAACCTCAGCTAGATTTGATCCTGTATTACCTAGACATGAGGGGCTCAGGGTCCTATCATCCTAATTCAGAGCAAAGGAAGTTTCAGAAACACAGAGAATCATAATTCAAGCTAGTCCAGAGACACAGAAAACCAAAGGGTAGGCTTACCCACGACTAGAGCTGGACAGGAAATAATTTTCCCATCCCACAAAAATATTTGAAATTTCAGAAAATCTTCCCTGCTCTACAGTGGGAGGAAACCGAGACCTTCAGAAACGTCACAAATATTAGAGCAAGAGAGACACATGGGCATATGAGCCAAGAGGCTGGGGGTTACTGTACTCATCTGGGATGCGAGTGACCCAGTTCAAATCCCAGTTCTGCTTCATTTGTAGCAAAGACTTGGAAACCAAGTTGTCTACATCCCAGGTGAATGCCTTAGCCACCAGGCTATCCTATGGCCTTTGTTTCTTTCTCTCTTGTCATGACCAGAAATTCCATCCTGGACAGGAGGAAACCTCTCTCAGTGAAAGTTTCATCAAGCCAATCCCTTCTTGCAAAAAGTTTTGAGTTTGGCAAGTCAGCATTTTCTGACTAAAACTCATTTCGTCAAAAAATTCCACACCAGCTCTACTCACCACCTTTGCCATGATATATCCATCCTGAACTTTAAATAAAAATCCTTGAGTCCAAAAAATCCAGCACCCTTCTTGATTTTGAAAAAAAAAATTCAAACAAACTGTGAATTGGATTTCAAAGTCTGAAACCTACTTTTCAGGAGAGAATGTGGCCTTGTAGCTAGAACATGAGGTTTCAGGTTAAGAGTTCTATTCCCAGCTCTGACACTGACATGTTGCTGACCACAGAAAAGTCACCGTCCACTTTCCTGTGCCTATACTGGCTCTGACTTACATTGCTCACCCCCTTATAAATATCTGGGACAGCTCTAGAAAGTGTAAGATACATTCCCCCGTGCATCTACTTCAGAATGGGAGCATAATAATTGGGGTCTTTTTCAAAAATGCATACAGCACAACTTTATTAGATAGACCCTGTAATGGCTTTGTTGTATCCATGATGAACTATCATGTAAATTAGTACCAAAAGACTTATTAAAAATTGGACACATTTGATCCCCAGATTCAGGGGTCAATGAATCCTTTGGGACTATTTAAATACATGGCTTATTGACAGAACAGACAAAGGCTCCAAAGTGAAAACTGCCTGCACATGTGCCATTTTTAGTGGAGAAAGCTGCTGCCATTGCCTCCCCTTACAAATAGGTTAGGCTACTGCGCTGTACTATGGGTGTTCAAATGGGCATAAATACACAAAGATTGTGAGGTGTTCAGATACTGTGGAAATGGGGTGCATAAATGTACCTCACACAGTTTGAGGGGAGATTTCCTTTGTTATTATTAGAGGTAAGAGTCACTTTACCACCCAGTATTATAATGAGCATTTTATCCAGCAGAACCCTGGCGCATAGTGTTACATGTAAGGTTAAAAATGAGGGGAACAGGGAGCACAGTGGAACCCAGACCTGTGTTGATGAGCATCCACTGTGTAGCTGCCAGCTTAATCCTGCCTCGCAGTTGCAGGAGCGAGGCATGGATAAGGGCTTCATTACTATGAAGATCACTTCAGGCCATGACTCCACAGACACATCCATTCTCTGTCTACACACTGTCCCTTTTATTTTTAAGCTTTGCAGTTGTGCATATGAGAGAAAGATCACAGAGGGCTTGATACCACTAATTACCACTGCTGTATATTAAACGTAGGGCTCTAAATCTCATTTCTGTTCACAGGTAGCCTCCACCAGCACTTGTGCTGGGGTGCGATAGTCAGGCACAATGCACATAGACTAGCAGGATCAATATTCTGCATCTACAGAGCTCTGGTTAATTTGGCTGTTTTTACAAAACAGTGATAACCACTGACATCCCATTGCTACAATGCAATAAAATCCACCAAAAATGCATGGACAGCTGAAAAGGAAATGAGTCCTGAGGCATGTCTGTAAGCACTTAATGTGCATAGGCATGAATCAAAGGGGAACACCTACAAAGCCTGGTCATTGTTAAAGACTTTGCTCTCTAACCTGTTGGTAAAGTTTAAACCCCCATCCACATCTTGGGAGAGGAGGAAAAAAGAAGTCTCTTGGAAGACTGGGCCTATATCAAAGTGTGTCTCTGAACACACAGAATGCAGATCTATTAAGTCATAGAAGCAACATTTTTAGAGGGCCACTGCTCAGAGTCTTCTCTTTTTACATTAGTGGCTAAAGTTTATAATGGTGTTATACCCGTTGGTCATGCAGTGTTAACATAGCTATGGGAAAGGAAGATGGATTCTATTCTGGGTCATACATCAACAGAATTGTTTATCCTGTGCTAATTGCTGGGTTAAATTCTCTTTTAGGGCTTTATCCTGCTAGTCATCACTGTAGTATGTAAGCACTTTCCACATAAAATCAATAACAGCACAGCCCCTAGTGGAATATATGGAGTCTCTGGAACTTCTCCTGTTTCAGGGTAAAAACACTGCTTGTGTTAGGAGTTAAATTTTTAACTATTTCAATTGCTTTTTCTTGGTTTTAGGTTGATTCTTTCCCCAAGGGTTTTATAATATTTTTTTAAGTTGGTAGGAGAAGAGGGTTTGAGTACAAAAGCACATTAGTCATTCTTATGGAGGAAAGACCCTTTTTTAGTGTTTGAGCCATACTGAAGACAACTGAGCAATTTTGATTTGGGATCACTGGGCAACAATGAAGATAGAACTCACAAAACTAATGATAGAGTGAGTTGTTTTCAGAGCAGAACTGCTCTTTAAGGCTTTAATTATTAGAATAAACACTGCAATCCACTATCCACCAGAGAGTGCAGATTGAGAAAATAAAGGAAAAACTCAGGTGCACTCAGGCTGCTAGATTCTACAACATGCTCAATATCTGTCTATCTATCTGGTGAGCACCAAATAAAGTCCATTACAGTAATCCTTGGTAGAGGTAAAAGACATGGGTTGCCAGGGCAAGGTCAGTGTTTTGAAGAAAGGATGGCAATTTAGGAATGTTTTAAAGAAGAAAAGCCACTCTTGGCCATGGGTGACATTTGAGATTCTGTGTTCAAAAATGACCCCATACTGCAAACCCTATTGACACATTTGGAACAAGGGAAGCCACCGATCAAGTGATTCTATAGACATTTTCCCTTACCCATAAGCAATTATTCCTGAGAGTCCAGCTGCTGTTTTGCATCCACTCTGCAGCGTCAGCTAGGAAACCAAGAGAATTGCTGTGGTCCGAGACAGTATAAAATATAGGTATGTCTAGCATTGTGCTAATACTATAGACCAGTGGTTGCCAAACTTGTTCCGCTGCTTGTGCGGGGAAAGCCCCTGGCGGGCCAGGCTGGTTTGCTTACCTGCCACATCCGCAGGTTTGGCCGATCGTGGCTACCAGTGGTCGCGGTTTGCTGATCCAGGCCAATGGGAGTTGCTGGAAGCGACGTGGGCCGAGAGACGTACTGGCCGCCAGTTCCAGCAGCTCCTATTGGCCTGGAGCAGTGAACCACAGCCACTGGGAGCTGCGATTGGCTGCACCTGCAGACAAGGTAGGTACACAAACCGGCCTGGCCCACCACGGGCTTTCCCTGCACAAGCGGCGGAACAAGTTTGGGAACCACTGCTATAGACTGTTCCACCCTATATATGGGATTATATAGTTAATTACTGAAGTTAATCAGGAAAAAATTGATAGGCACAGAAGCTCTGCCCTTTTAAAAATCAGTTGATTTAAAAAAAATCATTTTAGTGGGTTTAATTTCTAAATAAAAGGATGCCTAACTTGATATTATGGGGTAGTGACCTTTAGAGTTTCTGTACCAAGGATTTAATTTCATTTGCAGCCCTATAACATGTAAAATCAGTTTACTCCTAAGCTGTAATTTCATACATTAAGAGTCAGCCTAGAAGGAATATTTTCAATTTATTTTAACCACTGGATGTAATTGTATATCATAGGCCAGGCTGTTGCCTATGAACCTTGCCTGACACATGCCATTATGAGACTCTGTTTTCAGTCGCTTGTAACTTTTTCAAACTCTTGCCATTTGGGCAGATATTTTCCATGCTGGTGTCTGCCTCAGGCTGACATTTAAAAAAATCAAGTCTCCCTAGGCTTTGAAGCAGGGACTTGAAATTTGGCCTTTGTGTCAGAGTAGGTCTACACATACAGTGGTGTGCAGAGTACCAATATTGTACACCTAGCTATCATGGGCATAAACAGCAACACAGATGGTGAGGTATTGCTTAGGAGAGTAGAGCAGAGTGCCCAACATGCCTGAATCCTATGGTATACACCGCGCATGGCTCTCTACATGACCAAACAGTGCCACCCACATCTACACTGCTATTTTTAGCACTGTTGTGTCTTGCTGCTTCCCCTTTGCTGGACATTGGCCCTTCTGTAATGAAAGATTCAGGCAGCTGGGAAAAGCTCTGGCCAGAACTTTTCCCTGCTGCCTCACCCCCGCTGGAGTCTTCCACGCCGCATTTAGCTACACACCACCGTGAGTATGGATGCAGCTTGCCTTTCACTGCGGTGTGCAGCTACATCTACCCTACACGTCGAACCACATGTAGATGAGTTCACAGAGACACACTTTATGCCATTCCTGTGAAAATCTCCCCAAATTTTGGCAAGTTATAAGCCTATGAAAAACTGCAGGTTGCATATACTGCCAAGAGTCTTGAGATTTTAGCGTTGAAGTCCCTAAAAATTCTGTCCATAATGGGCATGCTCCAGCCCAAGGCTGAGCAGGACTTGCCCTGCAGTTGCAGCTCTGGTGAGCTATGCCAGAGAAGGGTCTGGGTCCAGGCACCTGGACTGTGAGCAGGGAGACTCTCTCCCTCTCTCCTGTGCTTTCCGTGCCTCCTCTGCTTGGCCTTGGTGGTGTGGAGAAGGAATCTGCATGATTTGAACACAGAGGGGATAAGAGCCAGACCTGCTGGGGGAACCTTAGAGTGGCGGGGGTTGACTACGAATGGCAGGGGTTGAGAGAAGGAAACTTGGACTGAAAGTTGGGGTGTGGGGGAGACTGGGACTGGCCAGGCAAGGAGACTGGGACAAGGAGCCAGGAGGAGGGAAACAGATACACTGAGGAGCCTGAGGAAGGATTTTGGGCCAGAGTGGTCATTACTGGAGGCCATGATGGGGACAGGGACACACTGGATGGGGATCTGGTGAGTGGAGACTGAGGACAAGGATCTGGCCCTGCACTGGGGGTGAATCAGGGGTATGTAGTAAAGAAGGCTGTTGTGTGTAAGCCCCTCAGCCTCGTTTGTTGCAGACGTTGGAAGCTGTGTAGTGAATGAGGCAGGGGATTGCAGGAAGAAGAAGGATAGTTTCATGGCGAAGGCAGTTGAATGTGGCCCTGAAGAACTGGAGTCTAGTCCTGCCTCTGACAAAGAGTTCCTAGGTGATATTAAGCAAATCACTTCTCACAGATGGTCACTAATTGTGTGGGCTTTATTTTCTGGGTGACTAACCTGAGTCCCTGGGGTTTGATCTATAGAAGTGCTGAGCAACTGAAGTCAACAAGAGCTGTGCTTTGAACATAAAAATGTGCTACATAATGCTAAGTATTCTGAAAAACTGAGTCCCAAGTGTCTCAAATTTGGCATCCAAAATGAGTGGGAACTTCTGATTTTAATCTTTCTGTCCTTCAGTTCCCCATCTGTAAAATGGGGATCAGAGTAAGGCCTTCCCCACACACAGGGGTGTTGTGAAAGTAAATTCACTGTTTGTGAAGCACTCAGATACTACAGTGATGAGTGCCATAGAAAAGCTCATGACATACGTAACACCTGTCATGTGGTGCTTAGAAATGAATGTGGTAAAGACCCTCTTAATGATGTCCCTAAAATGGTGGTGAAATCAGTCTGCATTCCACAACCACACTGAAAAAAAGGGGGCTTGATCCAATTCTCTTGCTCCTTTTATATAAAAAAGTGGCAGCAATAGGTGGCTGTAAGGCTTAACCAACATCTTTTCCATCACGTTTCCTGCCATACACAATAAGCAGCTGTGATAGAACCATCTGCAACCCCATCCACCAGTGTCTCCCTGGCACAGACACTGCTAAGTAAGCCCCTTGTACTGCTCACTGAAGCAGCCTAACACTTAGCAAAAGGGCATTGGTAAAGGGCAAGCAATGACATACAGGGGAGCTATTTGTCTGGCAGCTCAATTGCTTTATGGATGCTTCTAAAGCCATTTTATGAAAGTGTGTGTCTATAGTGTTTCAAACAATGGGAAGTGGTGGCATAATCAAGTTTGATGAATGCTTTTCAGGAAAACTAGCTTAAACTGTTTTAAAGAAGTCAATGTTCTCCAATACCTTTTTCTAAAATCCCAGCATGTCATGTGGGACAACTCTTTCACTAAAGGGTCTTCAGGTAGAGCAGGAAAAAATGAAGCCCAGCTAACCAGCATGGCTAGAGAATTCTCTTCTTGGAGGCTGCTATTGAAAATCTATATGAGGCAATGCTTTATTAAGAACTTCAGGGCACAATTACCTCTCCCTGCCAAACCTTTCATTGTCAGAATCCGGACAGCTGAACTGCACCTGTATTCTTACAATCTTATCTTCTGCCAAGAATAAAGCACTGAAGATTTATTGCTTCATAGGAAACAAGCTCGTAAAACACATGACTATTTCATGCTGCATTTATGAATAGCAATGCTGCCTTGTCAAAATGCCCCAACTCCTTATAGATCTATAGGCACAAGAAGGACAGCTGCTCAATCCGTCTATTTTATGTGTCAAATGAAATCAAGGGAATGATCCCAACGGTCACATCTCTTATTTCCAACTAAAACGTGATCATGTGAGATTTTTTTTTGCAGTTGTACATACTTATTTATTTTTGTAGTGTTATTGACTTTATGTAACTACATACCATGACCTCTACAGGCACCAAGGCTTTGTGAAAATGTCACCAACATTTACTAAAAAGCATCAACATGCCTTCTTCATGGTGTTCTAGGCTTACAGATATGACTAACTCCCATGTTCTCTTTCAGCTCTGAGATGCAGGATCTAAAATAAACAGCATCTGAAACTTTGGAAGCCTTCAAATTGACAAAAACGATCCACACCAGGCCTGTGTGTCAGATCCTGAGATCTTGCATGACTTGAATCTGCCAGAAGATTCCAGATGTTTAGTAACATGTGGAAGTGAAAAGAATGTGTGTTAGGGAGAGGAAATGTGGTTGGTTGGTCTTCCCAAACTTGGTTTGACTGACCGATGTAATTTTGCTCAGTAGAAACCGTAGATGGGATTTGGGTGAGGGCAAGAGAGTTCAATAATAATGTCTGATAAGAGCCAATTTCTGAGATAAAATTAAATAGAGCCTATAAAAATCTTTTTATAATAGAGCTCCAATGCGCACATTTGAAGCCATTAATACTTGCAGCAGAATATTTATGAGGAGAGATTTCATATTACTGAATCACCCAAAATATGACTTATTCAAATATGCACACTCCATAGGAACAGAATGATGCATAGGACTGATAAAGGGCTATAGAACCATGCATGTCAAAGGCAGCAACTTTTTTCCTCTCTACAGAAGATTAGTGAATGCAAGAAGTTGCACTCATTTACTTCCCATTACAATATTTTGTGTTTAGAATATCTGATACTACCATGCTGCTTGGTGGCCTATATGAGATACAGAAGTTGTGAGTAGGCATGTGTTCACATGACAAAAATCAATAGACTAATTAATAACTGTTGGCAGTCTCAGGTAAGAGGCAGAGTACAGAATTGGCATGAAGGCTGAACTCCCTTCATCCTCTTTACTGGTCATAACTTGGGAAAGACAAGGTGGGCGAGGTAACATCTTTTATTGGACCAATTTCTATTGGTGACAGAGACAAGCTTTCAAACTCCACAGAGCTTGTAGAACTCAAAAGCCACTCTTTCACCAACAGAAGGTGGTTCAATAAAATATATTACCTCACCCACTTTGTCTCTCTCATGTGGGATCAACACAGCTACAGCAACCCTGCAAACATATCTTCGGAAGTAAGGGTTGACGTACTTGGGACAACATGGGAAGCTTTGGTACCATTGCCTGTCCCGTACTTAGTCTGTGGCTAAACTGAGGACTTTGCCTTCCAGGGCTGTCAATCTGACACCTTATCCACTAAATTCACTTACATTTAAATGGAAAAAATAGAAGACATTCTACTATTGCAGTGTGGAACTGTCTAAATGAGACTCCTCCCCTTCCTCACAGTACAAGGCATCAGGGATTATATTACACATGGATACTTATGAGATAGGAACTTGAACTTACATTTTCCTTAGGCTGGGCAGCTTCTTGAAGACTCCAGTAGCTTCTAGAACTGAGATATCATTGTCATTTAGACGGCTGGGGGGAACAAACAAAAAGGCACTTAATGCTTCATGGATCTCTGTAGATGTGTCTCTATAGTGTAGAAGATTGTTACACAGAAAATGATGACCTTTGTTAAACCAAAAGAAGGATCTCACCCTAATTTCCTGCCAAGCCTCTATCCACCACCTATTTGAGCTCCATACAATAGAAGGCGTTACAGACAAAAAATGTGTAAAAGTAACTATATAGAAAGTTCTGTGCAAATGAGAGGGAGTGGCTAGCAGAGCATTTTCTATACAGCCCCTTAGATCTGAAATTTGCTTCCCATGTTTGGGTCTGAAATAGCCCATGCCTGTTGATCCTCAGAAGTACAGCAAAGACCATTCATTAGCAAGGGCTATTAGGCAGGGCAGAGGGCTTGGGTGGGAGGCTCTGTTGCCCTGATTGAATTTGTACCTGGTTACATTTAGTTTAATTTTGCTGTGTGCATGCTTTACTATGCACCAAAGGATTCAGATGTGGCTCAGCATTTTTTCATTTCATTTCTTTCCTTTTCTTTTCATTAAGCGGAAATAAATAAAATACCTTAAATACATGGAAAGATTTAAAGAGGACATAAGCACTATAAAAGAGGACCAAATCCTGAAGATACTATGTTATATCCAATATTGTTTTATACTCCATTAAATTGGATAATTTATCTTTCATCTGAATAGATCCCCAAAAGTAGAAAGCATTCATAGAACATATTAGCTCTTTTATATACAGAGTCTCTTCGCAGTTTAATGTGTGCAGACAGTTCTAAGGTGGAATGAATGAACTGTTTAAGAGCCTTACACAAAGATTTAGGCCAAAGGAATACCCCACCCCCCCTTTTTTTTTAATTAGCAGCATTGCATTTTGTGAGGTCCAACAAACAAGCAGTTTAAAAAAAAAGAGAGAGGAAAAATGTGCAAAGGATGTTCAGAACGTCAGCATTCACCATTACCACCTCTGGAAGGCATGCCACTTACAGATCGGTAGCATATTCAGGAAGGTGACTCGGTAAGCGTGTGAGTTTTTGATTGGAACAGTCTACAATTGTTCCTTCGCAGCGACACTTTTCAGGACAGACAAGGTCCATGAAGCACTCCCCGGTGAACTTACTTCTGTAATCCTCTGAACCTGCAGGGAAATGGAAATGAATCCAGGTAAACAGCCTGACAATTAACAATCACAGAAATCAGAGATTGAAAGGAGACCCCTCAGTTCCTTCTCCATCACCCCCATTCACTCCCCCCAGACTCCCCCAGCCAGTGCAGAGCTGCTCCCTACATTACATTCCAAGGTGTTTTGTCCAGCTCTTTTTTCAAATGACTCGAGAAGATGGGCTCCTGTCTCTTTCCTTCTTCCCTTGAGAGATTATTTCATAGTCTTACAGGCCTCCCTTTTAAAACATCTTTTTCTTAATCTTGTCTAATTATCCCTTTGGTATCCATCCACAGGCCTGCACACACAGAGCCTCGCTGCAGTCAGGTTTGCCCATGTGCACTTCACTCTTGCATCAGGGTGCAATAATGATGTCAGCAAGAAAGATGGTGTGTTCAAGTGAAGGAGTCATTTTAAACAAGGGTGTTCAGAAAGGATTCTTTCACTAGATATTAATGTAGCATAAGCAAGCCTGGTCAATTTTGCAACAATTAGATATCTTGACTAACTACATTAAACAAAAAACAGTTGAAAATAACAGCAGTTTAAATCATGTTCTTTTTAATCAAGGTAAGGACAGACTGTACTTAGAGAGAATCACTCTCTAACACGTCATTATATTGTAATTGCCAGACCTCTTTGACAAGGCTTTTGACCCATTCTAATGAAATGCTTTTCCAATTAGGTTCAATGAACTACTCAGTACTTTGCAGCTTTTTTTTTTTTTTAATAATAAGGGGTTTGAAACTTGATCTCTATGCTTCTGCAGCCAAAAGTATTAATAAACGTGTATGTAAATCCAAGGGTTGCCAGGACAGATCTAGTCATGCAATACTTGCCTTCTTACTTCATATTTCATTATGGAACCACCAAAAACTTCTTTGGAAACATTTGTTTGCTCAAATGATCTTAACAACCCAAACCATATTTTTAACTTGTCCAGGCCCCCCAAAAGCCAATTGTAATTGTAAAAGGTCTTTGTCACTGCCAAAAAATACTTAGCTGAAAATCACTAATTCAAACAGGCAATACCCTTTTCAGAGTGATTTGAACAAGCTCATTTTTAAAGAACTCTGAAAAAAATAAAAAATAAAACCCAAGCTGAAATTTGCCTTCTGAGAGTTTATCTCATTTTTATTCTAGTTTCCCTGTTGAGGCTGATAAAAACACAACTACTTGTTCTATGATTGCTATCCAGAAGAAGAAATGAATTATCCAATGGTACCATTATTTTATTAATTCCTGTTACATATCACCTTACCAGAGCAATCCAGTGAAAGTTGGTAGCTCCAAAGTTCTAACATTTTGATCATCAGACCAGCAGGTTAAAGTCCCATAGACAGACTTGCATTTAACTTATAACACAACGGTTAAAACTACAGTGCAGAAAGGAAAGCAAGTAACATGCTGCTTTGTATAGTACAGATATCAGAGTGATGAATGTTCTGCAAAAAGACAGGTCATCATTCTGTTGAGAAATTAAATTAATTTAAGGTCTGATCTGTCTATTGTTTTTAGCCTGAAGGCACTGGAAACAGATCTTGGAGATATTTAAAACTGAAAACATTTGTGCTCGACACTTCCTTATTCATTTAAAATCACTTAAAACATCAGGCAGCTATATCCCATTATATGTTTTAATGTGCTTTAAAAATACCTACTACAAAAACAGCAATAACAGCCAACTCTCTCCTGAAAGTCCCATAACTGGGGCACAAGTTAAAATGGTGACAGGTGAACACTACTGCATACGATGGACAGCACTCTACATCTGAGTCCACTAGAATTTCAGAGTTGTTGTTAACACCACGCACATTGAGCAGTCCCCAGGAATTAAGTAGTGACCAGAAACGGGTTTGAGAATATATCAAATTTAACTTCTGAAAAATTCACTTGTACCTTTCATTATAAATCCATTTCTTGAAAGAATAATTGTGAATGCAATAATGTGGTGTCAAGTAACTGTTTATTTAGGACTCTCTGTTGCTGTTTATTTAGGCATTTTGTCTACTTTGGACGTATATCCAGTGTCCCTGTGGGCAAATGAGAGATGGGTTATGGAGTGGAAAACCTAGGAAAAAAGGTAGAAAGGAGCATATATTTTTTGAGGGAAGTATATATTAATTTCTAGACATATTTTTCTCAATCTTTTTGGAAAAGCTAATAGAAAGAAATTTACCACGTGACTTTGCAACTTCAAATTCCAATTCTCCCTCTGTGTACATCTCTCATACCTACGCTGCATCAACCATTAGAAACCCATCTAGCCAGGGCACCAGTTCACCACCTGCATACTTGGAACAGGTGAAAACCCTTCAGAACTCAGCAGGAGAGAAAGGAAGCAAAGGGTTTAAAAAAAGATTTAAAGGAGAGTTATCTGTATAAGCATGGAGTTAAAGTGATAAATAACACACACATCCTCGTCAAGTAGTCAAAGTCATCCATTAGGCTGAAAGACAGCAGGAATCAGCTGCCAAAGATTAGATAAAATTTACTATTTGACTAGAGCCTTGAGATCACTTGGACAGGTGGCTGCTCTATTAAGTTATTCCCATCAGGGAAACTAATGTGAAATGCAGCCATCTGCTTGCAGAACTAGTTAAATGTGTATCCCCATCTCTACAGGCAATATTTCATCGGCATATTGCCTCAGAGGTTTAGGTGGATATCGTATGATTTAAAAAGCACAGTTAGAGATCATGTGCAAATACTACTTCCTCTATTCTAAAGATTAACCTTAGTGAACCATGGAGAAGAGCTACCAAAGAAGTGCAAAAGATTTTGTTTCAGACTAACCATTAACTCATATTTTTATACCATTTCAGTTGGAAGATCTGTGAAGCTAGCCTGAATGTAAAACATGATATGAAACTTTAAGGTAATTTCCAGTATTGAAACATTAATTGAAAAATTAAGTTGTCTCTAAAAAGGAGTTGCCAAAGACAGAAATTGGGGAACTGCATTAAACTGAAGTGCCTGTTACTGTTGTAGAATTTTTATGTAATAACATCAAAAGCACTGTTACAACAAACAGCTGGTAAAGCAACAAAACGTCCTATGGCAGATGGAGGTTTTTCCTATCTCACAAAAGGGTAAACGGTGACAAAGTTAAGCACAAAGTTAAGCACAAGACTGTCCATTAAGTTGGAGTGCCTCTTGTTCTGGTCCTCAACTTGAGAAATTAAAGTTCTATGGCCAAGGACTTTTTTTTAAAAGGGGTTCTTTGTTAAATTCTGAAATGCCAGAGACCCAGCAGCTCTCAGTGGGTGCTCAGCACTTCTGGGAAAACAGGCCACATACAAGCACCTGGACGTCATTTTAAGCACTCATTTAGTTAAAAATTTGACATAGGTGTTTCAAATTGTCCACCCAAAATTGATGGACGAAACTGAAAAAGTAATTCTAAGTGCTTTAATGAAAGTCAGAGTGACAGAGAACACAAGAAAACCAAACCAGGAATCCTGGCACCATTTCTTAAACTAACCACTAGATAACACTATCTCCGGGTTTATTGGAAAAAAATAACCAGGGCCTGGTGATTCATTCACAGCAACTCTTGTCAGGCCTGATGTATTCATTGCCCCAACTCACTGCTGTCATAATCTATATCTAAAAGATGTCATGTAAGGTATCAAACAAACTGGCAACACGTGGGTCAAGAAAATCATTGTGTGGGGTATGAACAAAGAGTTATAAATATGTGCTAGAATCACGTTCTTACAATTGGCAAGCAATGCATAAGCTCAGCCTGCCCTAGACAAAGAAAAGTGTATTTGCTTGTCTGACCAGCCTGGTCCTCAGGCAGAGCCAATGAAGGTACTTTACATATAAGGTGAACAAAGCTAACAAGCAAGGGAGAAGACAGCATGGTGTCTGTACCTCAACAGGAGAAAGAAACTTTGCCTAGGCTTACTTTTCAAAGAATACATTTCAAAGATTTATTAAACTATAAAAAGAAGGGGCAAGAACCCCATAGTCATCCTTCATCTAAGGAGACAAAGAAAACCAGGCGCTTTGGGCCCTGCAATTGGTTCCTGGCTAAGGACTAAGCCAGCCATGCTGTAGGAATTTCTATGGTGAGAAAATTTTGAACAAAATACTCTAGTTTAAGTTGAATTCCAGCCTTAACAGATTATTTTCACATTTGTTTCTTTGTAACCATTTTTTATCCCTATTACTTCTACTTGGTATCACTTTATAAACTTGTTTTACTTACTGTGAATCAATTCAGTCCTGTGATTGAAGGGAAGATTGTGTTAACCCCAGTTAAGCTAACAGGCTGCTGTGTACTCTCTCTTTAAAGGAACAGCAAACTTGTAATTTTCATGAGTGTTCCAGTGTGAGGGACTGGGCACTACAGGGGAGATAGTTTTGAGGAAACTTGGGGCTGGAAGGGTTGCTGAATTCCCTTACAAAAAGTAACTTGGTGGTGGAAGCCAGGATGTGCCCTGGAAGCTTGTCTTCTGGCTGTTGGTGTCAGAGCTGTGAGGCACAGCAGCATAGCATATAAGACACCCAGAGTTGCAAGGCAGGTGTTGACGGAATCCCTTATTGGCCTCTTTGAACCCCAAAATGTTACAGCATCTCTCAATGTTATTTGATACTAGCGTTTTCAATCCTTACAAATAACTGCTTTGATAATTTAACAGCAGCAAAAATGTTTCTGACGTTAGCACAATTTATCAGTAAAGCTTCTAAACAAAATATAGTGTTACCTTACTACTGAGCTTCCATGTGAGGCTCTCAAAGTACTTTATAAAAGGTAGACGTCATTATCCCTATTTTACACACGGAGAAACTTAGGCAGAGAGAAGTTAAGTGACTTGCTCAAGGTCACAGTCAAGGATCAGATCAAGAAAAAAACTCTAGTATGCTCACTCGCAGTCTTCTGCTCTAACCATTGGAGAATATCACCCTCATGTTAGAAAATGTTTTCCATTTCAGTAGATATACAGCTATGGAGACTCTCCTGAAATGCTCTATCAAAGTACTTTCTTTCTAGTGTTAGTTCAGTCCTGAGATTTGGTTAAGCAGTTGACCTATAACTACACATAACATTGCCTCAGCTGTGATTCCAAGGTGTGGTTCATGCAATATAGTTCATGGAATAGCTCTAAAAATAATTACTCAAATTACGATACCTCTAGCTAATTAAATGAACATGATTTTTGATCTTGCTAGAATTATCACTGAAGCCAGAGCCAAACATAATTTATCAACAAGATGTCCAGTGTGTTTACTTTAATATCAATTAATCAAATGAGTTATTTAGGGACAGTTATTCTGCATGCAGGCCCTCTGAAAAATCACTTTGATAGACTACTGTTCACTGTGGCTTCCACCCCAAAAGTTGGAGTCAGCTGCTCAGCTGTAGGTGGGTCTATCTATAGAACATAAATAACCTTTTTATCTTTTCCTGTGAGAATGAGGGAATCTCTCACCTTTTGATGCTTCTGAAAACTGCAGAAGTATCCCAGCATGCCATGCGGCAGGAAAGTATGCAGCCTTCCATGGTGCTTGACAGAACCATGTTCAATTTGTATTGTTCTACCACATGGTTAGATCAAGCACAAAGGAAAACCCCATTAACAGCCAGAGTCAGTGTTAGGCAGCACCAAAGAGAGAGGAGCGTTGAGAGGAAGCAGCATGGAGAAGCACAAGCTGGAGATTTCACTGAGAGCTGCTGTCCATTTCACCCATGCAAAAAGGAGCTGGAGTACAAGAGGTCATCATTTTATGCTACAATTGCAAGAACACTCTGTATAGGACAATTTGTGAGCATAAGAGAACAGGGACCAGAAGTTTTTAAAGGCAGAACTACTGCAACAGAAAACACTACCAAAGGATTGCAAATGGCTGCATCCAGTAGGTGTACACAACAGATTGTACAATGAGCATGTGGAGCTAGGAAAACACCTATATAAAATCCCTGATCTATGCTACTTTGTATTGGGACCCCTTACTCTGGTGACTCCTTTCAGAAAATACAGTGGTAAAGCATACTCAACGTTTTTTGTTTTTTATTATACGATCCACTAAAGAAGCCAGCTTGGAGGTACAAAAAGCCAACTTCATATGCCAGAGCACATACCGGCAAAAATAGGATTCCAGCCTGATGACCAAACTCTGGCTTCAGATGCTCACACACAACTCATTGAAGTCAATGAGAATTGTGATTTGGGACCTCAGGACAGAATACGTCTCCCGCCAGATGATCACACACAACAGTGGGAATATTTACAAGAGAGTAATAATAAGCAGCAGTAATCATTGCTTGATTCCTGTTTTTTAAAGCCACACTTCAAAATGAGAACATGGTAGAGAATAATTGCAGTTTAAAGTATAAACGAGTCTACTGCTATTGCTCCTTCTTAGCATAATACCTGTAGTTTCCCATAGGGTAGGCAGTGGCTGAAATTTGGCTAAATATTAGTTCTTGCCCACCATGGATCCATACACTTAACATGTCAAGCTTCCCTCCTTCCCAGATCCCAGGCTCGCTTTCTTATAACTCATCCCCGTGTTCTTGACATGAGGGTGTGTCAAGGTTTTTTCCCCACTTTGAACTTTAGGGTTCAAGAAGTGGGGACCTGCATGATCACTTTTAAGCTTAATTACTAGCTTAAATCTGGTACGCTGCCACCAGCCAGAAGTCTGTGTCTGGCACACTTCTGTTCCCCCAAAACCTTCCCTGGGGAACCCAAGACNTCTGTGCCCAGTCTGTATGGCCCCTCTGTCTGTCTGTCCCTGCTCCTGCCTTGCCTTGCCCTGATGGTAGATTGTCCATCTCCATCTGTCTGTCCTGCCCTGGCCCTTACACTCTCATTGTCTGTGCCCAGTCTGTATGGCCCCTCTGTCTGTCTGTCCCTGCTCCTGCCTTGCCTTGCCTTGCCCTGCCCTGGCGGTAGATTGTCCATCTCCATCTGTCTGTCCTGCCCTGGCCTTTACATCTCACTGCTTGTACCCAGTCTATCTGGCCCTGCCCTTAGACCCTCTGTCTGTCTGTCCCCTGGTCTGTCTGTCTCTGTCCCCCCGTCTGTCTGGCCCTGCTGGTAGAGTGTCCGTCTGTCTGTACTCCTGTCTCTGGCCTCCTTTGTCTGTCTGTTACTGGCCCTTAGACTCTCATTGCATGTACCCCCATCTGTCTGTGCCTTTGATACTCGCCTTGCCTACTCCTGTCTGACTTTCCCTCTGTCTGTCCTACCGTCTGACTCTGAAATAGAGGTTTTGTAAATTGCTGCATCGTCCCCCAGAACAATAGTGTTGTGGCAGTTGGCAGGTCGCATCCCACTGCAGCGCAGTCGTTTTTCAACAGTTGAGATGCTGCCGTGCATGTCGCAAGATGAGAAAGTCTGGACAGTCCTGCAAACGGTAGGGCTGGTAGCAGCCTTGCTGTGCCCCACTCCTCCGTGCCCCACTCCTCCAGCTTTAGATTTTCAGGGTGCCTTACTGACGTGAATGAATTAATCCTCATAACTTGCTGTTACCAGGGCAGAAACTAAGGCGTAGAGGCTGTGATTCACTAACATTTGTTCCTAAAATCTCTGTTATGCTAGCACTAGTGTAGCCAGGGCACAGGCGCTTTAATCATGGTGTCTGCAGTGGCTTGGGGCTTGCTTTGTAAAAATTTATGAGTACTGTATGTCAGGGGTTCTCAACCTTTTTCTTTCTGAGGCCCTCTCCCTCCCCTCCGAACATGCTATAAAAACTCCATGGCCCACGTGTGCCACAATAACTGGTTTTCTGCATATAAAGGCCAGGGATGGCATTAGGATGTAGCAAGCAGGGCAATTGCCTGGGGTCCCATGCCACAGGGGCCCCCACGAAGCTACATTGCTTAGGCGTCGGCTTCAGCCCTTGGTGGCAGGGCGCAGGGCCCTGGGCTTCAGCATCATGCGGTGGGGCTTCAACTTTCTACCCTGGACCCCAGCGAGTCTAATGCTGGCCCTGCTTGGCGCCCCCCTGAAACCTGTTCACTGGCCCCAGAGCCCTGATTGAGAACCACTGCTGTATGTTGATTGGAGATATTTTCTATGTGACTACAGTATATGGGTATAGTTTAGTAGGGAGCTGTTAGGAAAGACAAGCAGGAAGGAAAAAAAATGACTCAAAATCAGCCAAAAAAGCATAGTTGTGGAGGAATCAGGCTGAGACACAGGGATCACGCTGGGGTGTTTGAAGAAATTAGTAGGGCTGTAGATTAATTACAGTTAACTCATGCGATTAACAAAATTAATCGTTATTAAAAAAATTAATTGCAATTAATCAAACTGTTAAATAATAGACTACCAATAGAAACTTGTTAAATATTTTTGGATTTTTTCTAAATTTTCAAATATATTGATTTCAGTTACAACACAGAATACAAAGTATACACTGGTCACTTTATATTATTATTTTTATTAGAAATATTTGCACTGTAAAAATGATAAAAGAAACAGTATTTTTCAGTTCACTTCATACATGTACTGTAGTGCAATCTCTTTATTGTGAAAGTACAACTTACAAATGTAGACATAGGAATCTTTAGCGCATCTGGCATGTAAATATCTTGCGACGCCAGCTACAACCATGCCATGAGAACACCTGTTCTCACTTTCTGGTGACATTGTGAACAAGAAGCGGACAGCAATTATCTCCTGCAAATGTAAACAAACTTGTTTGTCTGAACAAGAAATAGGACTGAATTTACTTGTAGGCTGTGAAGTTTTACATTGTTTCATTTTTGAATGCATTTATATTTTTGTACATAATTCTACATTTGTAAGTTCAACTTTCACAATAAAGAGTTGTATGACAGTACTTGTATGAGGTGAATAGAAAAATACTATATCTTTTGTTTTTTACAGTGCAAATATTTGTAATAAAAAATAAATATAAAATGAGCACTGTACACTTTGTATTCTGTTATAATTGAAATCAATATATTTGAAAATATAGAAAACATTGAAAATATTAAAAATAAATGGTATTTTATTATTGATTCACATTGCGATTAATCGCTATTCATTTTTTTAATTGTGATTAATTTTTTCAATTGCTTGACAGCCCTAGAAATTAGGCCTGCATAAGTTATAACCAGGGGTAGGTAAGACTTCAGGTAGGTCAGGCAGGTATGTACGTAGACTGGTGTTTTTAAAAAAAAACTTTTTATCTAAATGCTTTGTTTCTAATGCAAAATAAACAATACTTTGTTAAGAAGGCTGTTTTGTCACTGTCAGAGACGCCTGAAGCGTAAAACCGTAGGTGCCTGAACTCACTTGGATCTGCTCGGTAACAACAATTGATGTATAAGGTACTGTAGCTCAGGGCTCAGTCTAGGAGTCGGGGAATCGTGGGATTCTGCCCTGGAATAGGTAAAGGTATGAGGCTCAGTACCAGGAGGAGATATGCCCAGGCCTAGTTTACACTAAAAAATTATGTTGGTTTAACTACGTCAGTCCAGGATGTGAAAAATGCACACCCCTGAGTGGCATTATTAAGCCAACCTAAATCCCCATGTAGACAGAGCTAGGTTGATGGAAGACTTCTTCCATCAACCTAGCTACTACCTTTTGGGGAATTGGATTACCTAGGCTGATGGAGAACCCCTCCCTTCAGCATAAGTAGTGTCTGCACTGAAGCAGTGTAGCTGTACCCTAGTAGTGTTTTAAGTGTAGATAAGACCTCAGAGAGGCCACAAAGGGGACAGAGGAGCAGCCAGACCTGTAATGATGACAGTGTCATTTAACGCTGCTCAGAGCAGGTCTACATGAAATGGTTTAAAATGTTGGCAGTTGCTGCTT
>NC_133775.1:81305693-81478731 GCF_003597395.2 Chelonoidis abingdonii | reverse complement strand
ATCCTTCCAGCAAAAAGACACATTTACAAGTTGAGAAAACAAACATAAGACTAATCCGCCTTGCCTGGCTACTACTTACAATTTTGAAACATGAAAGACTGATTCAGAAAGATTTGGAGAACCTGGAATGATGTCCCATCCCTCTAAGTCCCGAGAACGAACAACGAACCAAACAAAAAGCACAAACAAAGAGTTCCCTCCACCAAGCTTTGAAAGTATCTTGTCCCCCTATTGGTCCTCTGGTCAGGTGTCAGCCAGATTTACTGAGCTTCTTAACCGTTTACAGGTAAAAGAGACATTAACCCTTAACCATCTGTTTATGACAGGGTAGAACTTTCAAATGTGCTTGGTGTTAGTTTTACTCTGCTCCCCGTGAAATCTACTGTAAACTCCCATTGACTTCAGGGGGCGCGCAGCTAAGCCAACGATGAGTGCTTTGGAAAGACTCATCTCAGATGTATTTACACAGATGAAAAGGAGCAGGACTGAAGAAGGGAAGGCTCTGTGTAGTTGGTAGGATGCTGGTAGGATAGCTAGTATCCAGAGGACATTGGTCTTTGTCAGGGTAGGCCATTCACTGCAGTGACACAGAACAGCTTAAAAAGTTTTGCAGAAGCGATAGATAAGAGAGCTGGGTTAACTACTGGGAACAACATATGTTATCGTAAAATTCCTTAATTTTACAAATTTTGTTTATTAATTGACTAATATATCGTATGATCAAATTTCAACCTGTTGATTGCTTGGGAACTATGGTAACTGAGTGTAATTGCTATGTGGGATGCAGTTCCATACTCATATTCCTCCACTTGTTTAACCTTGCATGCACTCAAATCCTGGATTTTTGGATTAAAATCCCCCCCACCAGGTACTCTGTTATGCAATGAGCAGATATATTTCTTATCTACCAAATGCCTTTATTCAATGAATCCAACATTCATCAGAGTCCCTGTAAACAAAAACAGTAATTTTGAGGTGGGTGCACACTTTCAATCATTGTGGAGCAGGACATTTAAAAATCACCAAGGCAAAACTGTGGGGAATATTTGAACAAATCTGTGTCCCTCTGTTGTGTTAATTAAGCATTTCTCTTTTTTTAAAAACTATCTGCACTAGCCATGAACCACCAGGAACAAGAAGTAGCAATGTAAAGAGAAAGGAGTCTACCACAAAGGCTAGTTCAAGTCCTCAGACACAAGGGGACAGACTGCTCAAAAGCACCACTACACTGGCTTTGCAGTTACATTTGGGGATTTCTGTTAATGGCAGCTATGGCAAAAATATGCAGGTAAACAGCCACTTTTGGGGATAAATGTACAAGCGAAAGCAGGAAGCTTATTGCTTGTGCTTTGGTCCCGAACACTTTGCTGCTTCATAAAATGAATTTCAGTTTGGGCCCAAAACTCATGTTCCATGAGCCTCTGTATGAACAAAACATCACTCATATAAATGTTTGCAAAAAGTAACGTTTAAAAAGGGGAGACAGACATGGGAAATTGAAATGTAGTTGCCAATTCACAGAAAAGTTGACAGACAATTTCCCCTGCCATTGGCCCAACTCAAGAAGAACAATGTTAAATGTAAGTTACATCAAAGTTAAATTGTATGATTTACTGTAAAAGAAGATTCCAAACTGTGGTAATCAGAGGTCTGTTATTTCAAACCAATGGTTGAATCTGTAGTTTGACAAGGAGTTGTGTATGGTTCACTGTTTTCAGCTCTGTCATTAGATTGCATCTACTCAGCAAACTGTTTAGGTATCAGAACAATCAGACAGAAGATTTATTGATCTATTTCAGGATCATATGTCACTGCAGTTGTTTTATTTAACATGCCAATCTCTCTCTCATGCTTTTATTTTTTCTATTTAAGTGGTTTTTGGTGCTCATTAAAAGATGCTAAAGTCACTGCTCCAGCGAGTGACATTCAATTTAGCCACAAAACAAGTGCACCAGAGGCAGTGGCACTTATCCCCAAACTGGAGGCACCATCCACGAGGAGTAGCGGGTAATTCTGTGTCCATCCCCTTTCTGCCCAGTGCCTCTCTGCATAGACTCCCAATGAGGGTGTTGGCTTGTAATTTTTACAGACAGCTAATGATCTGTTGTTTACTTTTTGTCAAAATGTTCTACTTTCATCAGAAGATTGGCCTTAAAGTAAACATTTAATTGCGCACCTTCATATTTTACCCTCTTTTGGGGACTATATTCTCTGGCAAACACAATTACATATTTTAAGATGGACTTCTGCTTCCTTGAGAATGAAAGCCTATAGTATAGATCAATGAAGCACTGTAGGAGACCATTTATATGCAGGGCTCCAGCAATTTCGCCGCCCCAAGCATGGCAGCATGCCGCGGGGGGCGCTCTGCCACTTGAAGGTCCTGCGGCTCCGGTGGACCTCCTGCAGACATTTCTGCGGACGGTCAGCTGGTCCCGTGGCTCCGGTGGACCTGCCGCAGGCGTTTCTGTGAAGGGTCCAATGGTCCCGTGGCTCTGGTGGAGCTGCCGCAGGTGTGTCTGCGGCAGCTCCACCGGAGCTGCCTGCTGCCCTCCCAGCAACTGGCAGAGCGCCCCCTGCAGTGTGCCGCCCCAAGCACACACTTGGCATGCGGTGGCCTGGAGCTGGCCCTGTTTATATGTCCCAGGACACTCACAGCGTTAGCAAGTGAGAAGCTGGAATGACAGGAAAAAGAAACACATAGAAATCTGAATTGCTTCCAAAGCTTTTCTAGCAATAAAATAGTAAGATCAGTGTCATAGTTAAATCAACTGTCTTTTTCAACTGGAATATTTTCTGAGTGAAAGGAAATTAAGAGCTCTTATTATTCAAGACTAAGTCATATTCCTCTCTCTTTCAAAGTGGCTTAATAACAAAGGAAGTAAGATGCATAGTGTCATGTAAACCTAAGCCTGCACATGCAGTTCCGTTGTGCAAAGACTTCATATTCATAAATATGATCAAATACAAAATTCAATTTGCTCATTTCTCTTCTCCAATAACATTCAATTCAAACAGATTTATTTAACTATATTATTACGGCAAACACTCACTTGGACACACTTTTAATTCCCTTTCCCATCTGCTTCTGTCCCAGCAAACCTGGTGATGAGCAACAATAAGCAACATCCTAGCTGCACTATGCTCTAACACCTCTGGGGGCATTTTCAGCCGAGCTTTCGTCTGTCGCCTTCAAAAAAGAGGTCAGGAGACATAAAATGTAATTGACCTTAAAAACCAAAACAAAATAAAAAATGTTACTTTTCAGCTGCCGAGATTACATGGCACAATTTCATGTCTCTCCCTGACTCTGCTCAAGCAAAACTCTTGCAAGCAGAAGTGCTGGGAGTTTGGCCTCAAGCAAGTTTTTCTGCAAATGCGACTAGGCTTCAGAGAAGTCTGTTCAATTCCAGATAATCCCCACTAGTGTCAAGTATAGTATGGGCTAACATAACAGCTGTCAGGTTTCAGTCTCCACCTCCAGCTAGGAGCTGCTGGAGGCCAGCAGGATAAGAGCAGGCTGAACAGCAAATCCCTGACCAGGTGTTACTGCAATACTGTAACTAGGCAGATTAGGGCATGGGGATATCTGCATTTATTACAAGAGACAGGGCTGAATACTACAGGAATATGAACATCCAGTATATGAATGATGGTCGTTGCTTAAGAAAATGGGGACAATTTGGAAAGGACGCATCATAGTGACTTGCAAGTTATAGGAACCACTACTAGCATTTAAATAAGATATTTCATGTGGAAAACAGCTGATTACACTCACTTAACATGCATAAGTTTTAAACATTTAAAGGAATAATAATAATACTTTGCATCTTTCATCTAAAGATCTCAAATAATGTAAAGTATACATGCATACAACTCCACTGCAGATATGGAATAATTATAACCATTTACTCTAGGGACACTAAGGCACAGAAAATTAAGCGACTTGTCTAAGGTGTATTAGTAAGCTGGCAACACAACTGGAAAAAGAAGTTCAATTACCAGGCTCTGCTCTCATCATTAAATTGCCCTCTCTCTTCTTTCATGGAGTTCTCTATGTAAGGTCCAATCCTGAGGCCATGAGTTTTTTGTTTCAGTAAATGCAGTGTTCACCTCAGCCTTGAGTCCACAGTGTAGAGGGGTGAAGTTTCAGTCTGGTGTATAGCGAAAGGCCGTCACAATCACAAATAATGGGGACTACGTTCTAGCCTGGAGCTCCAGTTCAAGAAGTTTGAACATGTTTATCACCAAAATGGCTGCTTAAAACCCAAATGCAAATACAAAGACAGGGAAAGACAAATTGCAAGTACCATGAACAGCTTTTATTAGATGCCTTTGATCAGGGCCGTCCTTAGCCATAGGCAGAACAGGCAGCTGCCTAGGGCACCACTAGGTCTAGGGGCACTGCTCTGCCAGGAGCCTGGACAGACGGGAAGCAGTGGAACATGTAAGAGCAGGGCTGCTGGTCCTAGAGAGAGCCAAATGCAGCACAGTCTGAGGAGGGGATTGGCTGCTGGGATCTCTGGGAAGGGGTGGGGCAAGTAACTCATCTGTAGGGTCACCAGATGTCCCGATTTTATAGGGACAGTCCTGATTTTTGGGTCTTTCTCTTATATAGGCTGCTATTCACCCCCACCCCCATCTCGATTTTTCACATTTGCTGTCTGGTCACCCTAGGTGTGGGTAATTGGCACCTATATAAGACAGAGCCCCAAATATCGGGACTGGCCCTATAAAATCAGGACATCTGGATCTGCTCACCCCAGCTGGGGAGCACATCTCTCCCCCAGGCTGGCAGTGATCCATCTCAGCCAAGGGGAGCTGCACAGGGCAGGATGAGCTGCTGTGGCTGCATGGGTGCCCCGTCCCTGAGATCAGATGCTGTGCTAACTTCACCATGGTCCGTTGGGCTGGAAGTGGCGCCCATTGGCATGTGATCAGACCTGACAATTTGCTGCTGCCACTCTGCACCCCAAGAGATGGATTTTGGGGTCCTGCAGTTTTCCATCTATCTCCTCTATTGCAGCTGTTGGATCAGCAGGCTGGGGATGAGCCAAGCATGAAAGCAGTACTGCGTTGCCATTTAGATTGTCATTTAACAAATTTGTTTGCCAAAAATGTTTGCTAACAATCCTGAATTCAATTTCAATATTTTTTTTTAAAAAAAAACAATATCTTAGCCAAAATCAGCAAATTAAGTTGTTGACAATTATTTGTCACAAGTTTGGTATGGGGAAAGGAGTGGGGCAGTTTTCATCAGAGAAACAAAAAATGTTGACTGATTTTCCTATAGCCCTGTTCCTGCTAAATAGAGCCCTTCAACAACTGTAACATGCTCATCTCCTTACTAATGTATAGAGCAGGGGTCAGCAACCTACGGCACACGTGCCAAAGGTGGCACGCAAGCTGATTTTTGATGGCATGTGGCGGTGGGCTGAGCAGCTCAGCCCGTCACTGATCTGGGGTTCCAGCTGCTGCCCCATTGCCACCCGGGGTCCTGACCACTGGCCCCACTCAGCACCCACTACTGGCCTGGGAACCCGCAAGGAACCCCAGGCTGGCAGCGGGCTGAGTAGGCCGGTGGCTGAGACCCCAGCTGAGCCACTCAACCCGCTGTCGGCCTGGGGTTCCATTCACTCAGTTGGTAGCGGGTTGAGCAGGACTAAATTCAATGAAATAGGAAAACAAGAGCAACTAATGACAAAGTGCAAGAACCTAGAGCAGTGGTCCCCACCGTGGCGGTGGATGAGCATCCGCCGAAATGCCACTGAAATTCGGTGGCATTTCAGCGGCGACGCCTCTGGATGACGCTGCTTATCGGCGACAAGCGGTGTCATCCAGAGGCTTCGCCGCCAAATTTCAGTGGCATTTTGGCGGATGTTCGTCCGTCGGCCAGTACGCGGGTGCACTGAGAGGCCCCTGCGGGTGCCATGGCACCCACGAGCACCGCGTTGGGAATCCCTGACCTAGAGAGCCTCCTGAAGCACAGCGATCATTTTGATTTAAATGGACTTGAACTGTATGAAGAATTGAGTACACTGTCATCAATGTTGCCACATGCAAAATCGATGATGGACGTTGTACAGTTTACTCATACCAGCAAACTTGTTGACATATATCCTAATGTGTACATTGCCACTCATATTCTACTGACAATTCCTGTAACAGGAGCATCAGGAGAACGGAATTTCTCAAAACTCAAGCTCATTAAAAACAATCTCTGCTCTACAAGGAACACTTGATTGGTCTTGCTATTCTTTCACTTTGTCTTTGTCATACAATGACATTACTACTGATTTTGCAGCCAAAAGAGCCAGAAGGATTGTTTTTAATTAAAACCAAATCCTTGTTTCAATACCTCTGCATAGAAATTTCCAATAAAATGTTGACAAATTAAAAAATTATATTATTTGCATCATTCTGTCAAATCAGAATTTTTTCTATAGTGCTACTTCTTTAGTGCTAGTCCATCAATATTACAATGTGCTTAATTAAGTTAAACTGGTTTTAATAACATAATAATAATTTTTTAATAATGCATGTGGCAAGTTTTCCAGTAGTGTAAGCTTACGTTTGTGTTGCTAAGAGCAAGATAGGCACAGGGGCACCAGTTTAATAATCCCGCCTAAGTCACCATAAATCCTAAGGACGGCCCTGCCTTTGATGCCGCTATTGATAAAATACATCATTCTCTAGTCTGATAACAAGGGTTATAGAAGAGATAGGAAACTGTCCTTGAACACACAGGTGCTTATGTCTCCATTTTCAACATTTGTATCAGGGCTGCTGCCTTCTGATTGGATTGAATTACTGGGAGGCAGTGTCTGAAAGGATAGATTTGTGTTGGCAGATGGCTCATTGTCCTTCTTAAATAGTTCACCCTGTTTTTGGTTTGTACAGACCTATCTGGTGTTGTAGCAGCTAATTAAATCAGTTAAAAATCACAGGTGCCCAATGCAAAAGGAATTAAGGAGCCAGGTTTAGTTATTAGGGCTTCAAATGGGAAAGAAGTTCATGTTTCTATACTGTAGGAGGGGAACCCTTTGTGATTTGGCGCTCTTAGAAACAAATATTCTTCAACCATCACCAAAAGTGGAGTGGGGAGAGTTGGGCAGGTAGAACTTCCATCAGTTTTCAAATGCACAAGAAACTGACATTATATATATATAAAATACAGGTACTAGTGCATGAAAACGTATATACACACATTACACAAACAAAATAGGAATCTTGAGTGCAGGGAGAGCTCCGTGCAATAGCCATTGTATACAGAGTAATCAAGGATTCTGACATTTCTTGAAGTGACAGTGAGCTACCACAGAGGCAGCAAAACCTAGTACTGGATCCTTTTTATTCCCCTAAAGACCAAAGCTGCTTTACAAAACAAACCGTAACTTAGTCAAAAACTACCAGGCAGAAGAGCTCCAGTAACACAGAACTCGAAAGCCTGTCTCTTTCACCAACAAAAGTTGGCCCAATAAAAGATATTACCTCACTCATTTTGTCTCTCTAATGTCCACTGTATCTTTAGCTGAGAGTGAGCAGATGCTGCTGAGGAAGGAAAATCCCATCATGCTCTTGTATTGCTGCCACTGAAAATGACACAGCATCTCCCCTTTATGAGCATATTGGAGGAAGCTTGCACTGATTCTCCTTCCTTGACACACTCGTAACCCTGTGAAGATGTCGCTGCTCCATCATCATCAAGTACCCGGCAGTAAAAGCTTGCACCACTGGGCTGGGAGAGGAGATGGGGGAGCTGCCTTGATGATGGAACAGTCCACAAGGAGAATACAATTCACCTTTGCAAATAATATCATGAAGCAATAGGGAGGGAATAAAGGCAGAAGAAAGTACCAACTCAAGAAAAAAGCCTCCAGAAATTAATTATCATCTTGTTTAAAGTTTATTGTTTTACTTATCAAAGCCTGAGCCTACGCACTTCCGTCTAACCACGTATCTCCAAATGCTGTCCTGACATCACTCTTAGATACTGACGTCTCAGACTTCACTGGGCAACTCATCTTTCCTCCCAAGCCCTTCCCACAACTCCATTATCTTCCCTTTTCACCCCAAGATGACTTCTGAGTCACCTCCAGAGCTCGCTTTTTACCCCCCTCTCTCCTATTCCAAATGACCATGCCTTTTCTCATTGAAAACCCTCCTGAAAAGACACTTTTGTGAAACGTTGGAGAATCCAAAGGAAGAAGAATCTGCACTGCTTTGGTGTTGGGCTTTGTGGACTTTCTGGGATGGAACTCCATGACATGGAGTTCATTTCTTCCCCAGTTGCTATAATGCTAAGCACACCGAAGGTGAACTAATTGTGGGTCTGATACTGAGATGGGCTGGGCACATGCATCTCCCACAGATTTCAACAGAGCTTGGCATCCTCCACACCGCTCAAGTTCAAGAACCATGCCAAATTAACTTTGGAATTTATTAAGGGGCTAACATAAATAAAATGAAAATACCAGTAGCCCTAGATGAGAAATTAATTTTGTAATCTCTGAGCAGGAAGGTATAAGCTGTAGATTTACAACAGAAACTATCTTCCCATTCCTTCATTGAGCAACAAATGCAAGAATCAGATGAGAAGGATCCCTGAGTCGGCAAAGATAAACAGACAGATCACTAAGTATTCTCATCACAGCAGTGCTGATGCAGGACCGTCCCTGTGAAAAGGGATGCACTGCACACCTCTGTTCTTGCTTTAAATAAATAATGATCCCACATTTTACATCCTTGTCTGAAGACATGTTGTGGCACAGCCCAAGATAATGTCATAGTCCTCAAAAATAAAAAGTGGAAAAATTATATTTTTCTGTTGCATTCCAAGACAGAGGAACAGGTTAAGTTCTAATGCTGCCTCCTTGAATGCACTGTGAATCAGTTTACAAACAATGATTCTTCAAGATATCTGATAGAATAGTGCTGCAAAATTTCCACTAATATTTCAAATGAGTAGAAGAATGCATAGCGAGCTATGATTCCCATCGCCATTTGGAGCTTTTACTAACAAGGATAAGGACAAAACCTCTCTTGAGTTTTTCAATAGTGTTAGTTTTCAACCAACATAAAGCCGTGTTTTGGAGACTGCACACTGCATGTCCTCCTCCCCTGAAGCATACACCAGGAAAGCTCGAGGTATGCCTTCTCATGGGTATTTGATATTATTGAATTGATAAGCAAGGCTGGAACAGATGGACTGACAACATGATGGACTGAAGAAAGAACACAACAGAGGAATCCAGACAAAACATTACTCTCAAAACCATTAGATGAATTGCTGTCCCTTCTCAACTCTGATCCTTCAAAAATTGTATCAGATGGTCTCAGCTTTTTTCCAATGGCCTGTATCACTGCATAGGATAGGTACATGTAACACATTTTGATTATTCCTTTGCCCTATTAATAGAGTAAAATAAACATGGCAGATTGGGATAGATTTAGAGTCATTAACTTCTTCACAGTATTCTTTTATTTTGTAAATACACCCCTCCCCGATATAATGCGGTCCTAGGGAGCTAAAAAATCTCACCGCCTTATAGGTGAGACCAGATTTGGTCTGGTACGGCATACTGGCAAGAGCCAGTACGCCGTGCTGGACTGGATCAGCTTCCCTGGCGGTGATTTAAAGGGCCTGGTGCTCCAGACACTGCGGGGAGCCCCGGCCCTTTAAATCACCGCTGGAGCTCTGGCAGTGGAGCTTAGGCGGGGATTTAAAGGGCCTGGGGCTCCCTGCAGTGGCTGGAGCCTCTGGCCCTTTAAATCACTGCCTGAGCCCAGCTGCCAGAACCCTGGCAGGGACTTAAAGGGCCCAGTGCTCCAGCTGCTGTGGGGAGCCCTGGTCCCTTTAAATCACTGCAAGAGCTCTAGCAGCAGGGCTTGGGCGGGGATTTAAAGGGCCTGGGGCTCCCTGCAGTGGCTGGAGCCTCTGGCCCTTTAAATCACTGCTTGAGCTAGCTGCCAGAGCCCTGGCGGGGATTTAAAGGGCCTGGTGCTCTAGCCATTGCGGGAGCCCCGGTCCCTTTAAATCACTGCCGAGGCTCTGGCAGCGGGGCTCGGACGGGGATTTAAAGGGCCCAGGGCTCCCCGCAGCAACTGGAGCCTCTGGCCGTTTACATCACTGCCTGAGCCCAGCTGCCAGAACCCCGGCGGGGACTTAAAGGGCCTGGTGCTCCAGCTGCTGTGGGGAGCCCTGGTCCCTTTAAATCACTGCCAGAGCTCTAGCAGCGGGGCTTGGGTGGAGATTTAAAGGGCCTAGGGCTCCCCACTGCTTTACCACGTTATATCCAAATTCGTGTTATATCGGGGTAGAGGTGTATCCATGACTTCTCCATTCTCAGTCCAAGTTTCTTTAAAGGCGAATATTGTTGACTAGTTACTATACTACAGGGATGGGCCTAAACCAAGTCCCTGGATCAAACACCCCATAATTTAATAATTTAAGATTTGGCTCTAAACTCATGACTTGAGCCTGCAACTCAAATTACTTAAAGGCTTTAAACCCTGCCTACAAGACTGACTGATTGCAAATGAAGTTATCCTTCTTTTATTTTAGCAGTAAAGGGCAGTTTATCTGAGAATACTGTTTGCTGAGACTCACAATGCAGCAATGTCTTGTTTTGGGCTGCTGCCATTCATTCTCATGCTACATCAGCTTATAGTGCCATCAATCTTTTACTGTTAGGAGTACAAATAATCATGCTGTTTTTTCAGGGGGTGGGGAGGTAGAGGACAAAAATGATAGTAATTTTTATAGAAAACACTGAAAAGTATTTCATCAATGACAGTCATTTTTCTTCTCAATACATAGCAACAGATTTTCTTACACTGAAATTCTGCCTGTTCCTATAGCATGTCACAAGTACAGTAAATCTGAAACCTATGCTACTAGTACAACACACACATGAACAAATGGAGTCTGCTAAATTAAGCTGCATAAGGCGATATCCCTTTGTTGACATCTGGTCTGGAAGATGAAAAACAGCTAACAGTACAGTTTATGAGGTGGTGGGGATGAGGAAGAGCTGTATATACTACTTTTCAGATTATTTTCATCATCATCAACTAATTATACATACAGTAAATAAAAAAATCTGTGCACCATACCCTGAGGTCAGTTTTGATTCCTTCCTTCCTAGAGGACAAAAATCCACTGACTGCAATGGCAGCTTTGCTTGAATGAATAAAAATTAAGGTAAGAGCTTCTGGGTTGGATCTACAGAAATTAGTTATGGATGGTAAAGCCCTGCTAATTCATATGGTCTATTTCCTCCTGTTCCCCTTCGGGGGCACAACTGTTCCTTGCAGTTTACGTAGGACTTAATCCACCACAAGGTTCTTTTCTCTCTCTCTCCCCTGCGTCTCCCTCACCCCTTCTCCTCTCCCGCACTTTTTTTTTTTGGCTTAGTACTTACTCAGGCAAAGCTCCCATTCAAGCCAGGATTTGGCCCAATGTACATCCAGGTTTCCGCCCTTTCCAAATACACCATTTGGCATAAGAATTCATCTTTATCTCCACTGGTTTTCATAGACATTTTATAACCCAGCATTCTTTAAAAATTAAATGTCAAGGATTTTTTCAAAAAAGACAAGCTACAGACTGGGCTCTTTTTTAATCCATAAGGTAATTGGTTTTCTGGAGGACTAACTGAATTTCCCAAATTTAATTTTAAAAGATGCTCCACAGTATCCATTATAGCAAACACTGTCCTGCAGATTTGATTAGCAGGCTCTCTGGACCTGCTTATTTCTGAATTCAAAGTGCAGTACAGCCTGCATAAATGAATTACCTGAGCAGCGGAACTTCTTGCTCTTGATCTGGCTGATTCGTTTGTTGGCAAGGCGACGTGGACTGCTGCATCGAGCGCCGCTGGTTTCTATCGGATTATCCTGCAGGTAATCAGCCAGCCACTTCAAATGGCAGTCACACACAAATGGATTCTGAGCTAAATGTCTGCAAGAGGGATGGGATGTTTAATCAGAAATGACCTGTGACTCTGTACTCCATCATTGTTTTTCACAAACGCAAACCTGAAGAGTAGAGTAATTGAATAAGCTCCCAAAAACTCAGGCCTGCGGAAGCCACATGGAGCTGCACATGAATGGGAAAATTCTGTGAGCTATCGTATTTCGTAGCTCATTAAGCCTGCTGCAAGTTCTTCATGGAGGAAGCAAAAATTAATACAGCAAAGCCTGATTTAAAGGATACAGCTCTTCCGTCTCCAGTGTTTTCACTTGGAAACCTGACATGATGCATTGTAATAGAAACACAACTTTCTAGAAACACCTGATTTGAGAGAACATTTTGTGCCCTGGTTTCAAAAGATGGTTTATTGACAAGCTCAGTTTCCTAGGGATAAAAATCTGGATAATAAAGGAGAGCACCTTGGATCAGTGGGTAAAGCCACAAATGAGCCAGAGGCCTTCACTCAAGAGTGAAATTAATGTTGCATATCCTGTTCAGGGCTAATAGAGTTTTTCTGCATTGATTTCTCCTCGATCTGAATTTTTAACTTTTCAGAATAGACAGCTGATGCAAACTAGGGCCTGACTAATATAATTCAGCAAATGCCCATTTGAAATACACCAGTCTAGTTGGCAAGGTATATCACCGGACATTCAAAGTGCGGTGATAAAGTTCCTCTGGATTGTCTACAAATATTTCAGGTAGAGGCCTCTTCTGCTCTGCTTAGGTTTCCAGAGGTTAAGACAAAACTTATTTCTGAAGTTGTTTTGGTCCTCTTTGTTGGGCTCAGTGAAGTATTAAATAAAGAAAGTTTGTCAGGACTCTCTCTGAGCCTGCTCCCATAGAAATCAATGACAAAACTCCCACTGACTTCAAAAGGGAGCAGGATGCAGACCTCAATCATGAAATGTCCATTTGTCGCAGAACTGGATTGTGGAAAGATGTTAACTTGTGTTTATGAGCAGAGGTATAAGGACATATTTCCAGAGAGTTATGGTCCTACTAGCATTTAGGCATATTTTTCTCTCCAGCTCATGTTCCATTCACACTAAATTTATTTTGTTTCCTTGTTCCAGGTATGTTTAAAGATTGTGGCTTAATATAATGAAAATAACGTGCCACTCGGTTGTGGGTGGCAGCACCCAAGAGAGAGGAGGCAAATGAATGTAAAGAGTCGGGGAAAAAATGTTCCTTACAGAGGTTACCCAAAAAGGCTAAACATTGTTGCTGCGTTGAGCCTGTAAAGTCAAGTCACTCCAGTACTAGAAGGTCCAAATACCAAACTAAATCAACAGTATGTGACGGCTGGGATGGGCTGTGCTCCATGCTTTAAAAAAAGGCAGAAACTGGAAATCAGCTACAACATCAAACTGCCCATGGAGAAGTGTCTCAATGCAAAGCAATGAGGAAAGCTTGGTGTACACTCTAAGTAATGGCCCCAAGCTCTGTCTAGAAAAAATATGGAACCCAAGAAGTAACTTTTATAACTTAACATTTTAAAAATATCATTTCACTTGGTTTGTTGAATTCATGCACATCTAGCATTTGCAACAGACTCGTATTAGCAAACTTTTAGCTTTATCTGAAACTAACTCTGGGTTTACGCATAGATGTAAGTTTTATATATATACACACACAAACCAGAGCCATTTATACATCACAGAAATATTTATTTTAATGTCTGCTTGGATTGGAGCACCAGGTGCTGGCCAAATATTTGTGACAAATTATCTTCATGATCCCAGCCTCTTGAGCTTGCTTTTTGCTAAAAATAACAATTGTGCATTTTCTTTTAGGTGAGCAAACATACACAAAATTTATTTACACAGTGCACTGCCTGTCTTACAGCGTGTGCATGTGCGCATACACACACACTCACAAAGTTTTAGGTCCCTTTTTTAACGAGTTTGCCAGTCAGACTCTGGGAGAGGATATTATTCTTTCTTTGGGAGTTCTCCCAGCTTTATGATGAAAAATCTTACCCTGTAAAATATCAGTTATGGTGTGTACTTATGTATCCAAGAAATTAAGGGGTTTCTGAGCACTCTCTTAGTCCTAATGCTTTAATATCGTCTCACAGTAAGACTCAGAGAAAACACAATAGAATCATTTTTTTTTATATTAATATTTTTACCTGGACCAAATGAATAACAACTTACAATGATACACATTTATCCCACATACCTAGAATGTCAATTAAAATGTAGCTTCAAGTCTTATGAACTATGTAGCAGGTCTCAATGTCCAGTAGGGATAAATAACGAATACATATGCTCACAGAAAACCACTATGGACATATTTTTAAATATACCTGAAGTCTGCTGTGCATGTACCCTACACAGAGTCAAATGTACATGCCCGGTATCATCCCTATTTAAAACCACTGAATGTCCCCAAATGAAATATTTATATTCATTAATAAATTTATTATATTTATAAGACCCCTGGAAAAGAGGCAGAACCTTGTAGAATTTGGCAGTACTGAATTTATTCTATACTTTTCTTTCATGTTTTTCTTTCATTTCTGCCAAAAAACGGAAGCTACTGGCCTTGGGTTTCTTCAATATTGTCTTAATACCAGGTGCAAAGGCAGTGTAAAGATAGGGAACATCTCTGGGTAAAAGGGAAGAGCTGTCAGTTGTAGTGTGTCTGCGTACTCACAGAGTCTGGATCGATTGGAGAGGTGCAAAGAGCCCCTTGCTGATGGTCTGCAGTTTGTTGTCATAAAGAGATAGCAGGTTCAGATTATGCAGATCTTGAAACGTGTTTACCCTGAGGCAGTTGATCTTATTGGCATTGAGAAGCCTGAAAGCAGAGGAAAGGTTTATAATTCACTAATACTGTAATTATCAGATAAAGAGAGACTGAACTTTGGGGTTAACCTAAAAAAAATGAAACCACTCAAACCAAATCATTCTACATTAAAGGTCCTTTGTCTGCCTGTTGCCTTAAAAGCATGAAACCCTACAGTCACCATTAGAGCTATCAAACTGAGGGACATATACAGACCCGGGTATAACAGAGCTAGATAAGCAAAAAAAAAAAAAAAAGTCCTGCAAATATATTTTTGTGCACATAATTTGTACAAGGTAATTCCAGAGGAATATTGCATATGGTTCATGGAGAGAGCTTTCACCTTAATAATGGTTATACAATTTACACAAAGAGATGGTCAAATAGTTGCCTTCCCCCACATAGTGGCTATTGTAGGGAAGTCCACTGTAAGAGGCAGACAGGGCACTTCTTTTAACCCCCAGTCAGCAGGTGTTTGAACCCAGCATGAAGCTGCTGAAGTTCTGACCACTTCATTGCAGGTGTTGTGGCTAGTTAGTTCTATCAGAGAACTGAAGAAGAGAGAGAGTCTCCCGAGGACAGGAAACTAGGTAGGCAGTAGGTTCTGGAACAAAAAGCTCCCTTTACAGTTATGTCTGTTACAGGTTGAGTTACTAATAAAGCCAAACCCAGGAATGGAGTAAATTTGAACACTTCACTCAGGGCACACTTACATGCGGGACACAGATTGGCAGTTCACTGTACATAATTGCATACAAAGTATTATTACAGGAGAATATTCCATTTAGCTTCCATAGACCCTGAGCTATTTAATGCTGTCTTGCAATGATATGCAGAGATAGACCCTTTACATTTAGTGTAGTCCATAGGGATCACAAGCAACATGGTTTCTATGATGACCATAAAGAGATAAAAAACATCAAAGTCAATCACACTTCTCTATTACCTTGTACATCCCATCAATCTATGTTCTGTTTATGGGCTGTAAACTCCAAGGGATTATCTATATGTGTGTATTGTACTGTGCCAAGCATATAATCATTGTCAAACAAGTACATTAGCAACATAATAAATAAATGTTGTGTGAGTCTTATTTAAGTCTCATTGCTTCTAGTTTCACAGCTTATCCACCAGCATTAACTAATTGGAATGATCATTTTGGGGCCAGGCTGTAGCTTTAAGCTACTGGCCACATTAGTGCAGAGGGGTGAGAGAGGCCATGTAGCAGTGGGAGCTTCAGGAAGAATTCTGATCAGCTTAGAGAGGATTTCTCCAGAGGCTTTGGGGAACGCACATCAGAATGGAAGTTTCACAACCCTTATGAGGTGCAGGTTCACCCACCCCTTTGAGAGAATTTTACAAACAAGCATAGTGCCTGCCTTCTCCACTTCAGTTATGTCAGTCTCCTGTGCAGGTGTGCAAGGGGAGTAGTACAGAAGAAGGCACTTCAGTGCCTCTCCCACTTTGCACATCTGCACAGAAGACCCATAATCCAAATTTAGTCCATTCATCCAGAAAACCAATACAAAATGGATAGCAGCAAGGTAATCTTCCCCCACCACCCAGTCATGGTCGCATCAACTCTGACGTGTATGGATAATCTTCATCAGTAATAAGGGAGTGATGTACCAACCTGAGCCATACTCAAGACTGTGGCCTACACATGAAAGACCTCACACCAATCTAGGCATCTTCTTTTCTGTATTCTACTGTAATTTCTGAAGTGGCTTATGTTTCTTCAGGACCTCTGAAGTGTCTTGGCCTAATGCTTTCCCCCAGAGTTGTTTATCTAAAGAATTCTACAGCATTTTATTTTTTGAAGGGATGTCTACCTTTGTTGAAATGATTCAGTAACTCTGTCATCAAACCTATATGAAACTGACCTCTCCATTTAACTTCAGTGATCCACCAAAGTTATCCACATAATCCTTAACTATCTTTGAGCTTTCTGAAACTGACAATGGACTTTCTAAAAAGGAAATCTTATTCTAGTTGGTAAGACTGAAACAGTAAGGGTGAAAGTCTGTTGCAATGGGACCTGAATCTGATTGCTGCTTCTGTATGCTGCCTCAAAAATAGTAATAGGGTTGTGTTTGTGGGGTGAAAGGTATCTTTGTTTCCTGAGCAAACTAGTATGACATCTTAAATAACACAGGAATACTGTCTCCTGCACTAGCTTGTACCTCTAGCCCTAAGGACAACAGAGGACATTCTGTCAGGTAGAAGCACATGCCAGCTAGGGTCATGTCTTGCTGCTCCCTTTCTCCAACAAAGCATGCAACGCAGAGTTTTCTTAGTGCTATCCTACCCTTCAACTACAAGAAGTCTTTCATACAAATTAAGGCCACCACTATTCTGTATTTCACATTCTATTTGTGGGGTGCCACAGATATTGCACTAAAGAGTTACAATAGTTGTGCTAGTAAATACTCCGTTGTAATACTTGGAAACAGAGGGTCCTTTTCGCAAGGATTTACAGTGCATAGATCTTTGATGTAATAATGTGTCAGAATACAGCTTCCCTTCTTAACCAAGGGGAAAAAAATCAATATTAATTCACCTGGATTTTCTTCATGACACAGTGCAGCAGGCTACTGGCCTACGATGGGCTAAGGTCCAACAGAGGGCAATGAGGGATAAATGTGGGCAGCTCTTGCTTGAACAAACAGCTTACAGCATTTTACAGAACTGAAACCTTTGTTTCAAATATGGGGCTTACAAAAGCACCCCGCCCCCCCCGGGCAGCTTAAAATTCTGTGACTGGTGATTATGTGGCATGTAACCCAAAATCTTACTGACCCTAGCTGTACTACAGAGTAATTTTCACATTAGGACATTTGAATAATTTCTCCAGTGTATTAGTCATGCTGACGCTTTGCTTCAACAGCAGGCACCCAGATCATCAGTTAATGACTTGTTCTTATGATTTTCACTGTGTCCAAAACAAAGTAATCACCATTATCTCTGAGTTCTCATGCAGTACATGTCTCTCTTTCTCAAACTGATACTTCATCTCTTTATGAAACACAGGTCAACACATTATAGAAGGCAGCATAAAAAGAGGCTAGATTTTGAGGTGTTCCCCCAAACAGGCACTTATGACCCCTTCAACTATCACCTCTCTTCTTATCTACTATCCCCACTTGCTATTTCCCTCTTTTAATGTAACATTCACTAACTGCTGTGTTTCAAGAGGACTGTTCGATGATCATATTAAAAACACATTGTAGTACTGATCACAGTGCTCTGAACCATCCTCCAGCTGTCACTTGCTCAGAGTTGGATGATTTGTTTCAGACCCAGACACGTGTACTGACACACCAATGTTGGATGAAGTAAAGCGCACCATCTGCAAACTGAAAAACAAAGCACTGCCAGTGCTGATGGCATTCCCTCAGAGCAGCTAAAATGCGCTATTGGCCCTGGAGTGGAATCACTTCTGGCTATCTTTTGCCTGGTGTGGAAAACTGGAACTGCCAACCGCCTGGAAGGACAGTAATGTAATCTCACTTTATAAGGGTAAAGGACTGTGCAGCGAACGTAAGAGAGACAAGACCATCACCTTGTTGTCCATGCTAGGGAAGATGTTTGTGCATGTTCTGCTGGTGTGTTTGGAGCCCCTGCTGCATCAGAAGCGTTGCCCCCAACAGTCAGGCTTTACGAGGAACAGGTCCATGTTAGACGCCATTTTGGCCCTCCGCTTGCTGTCAGAGATACATCATGAGTTCAAGCAGCCCCTGCATGTGGCGTATGTCAATCTTAGAAGTTCTGTTTGATTCAGCTGACTGAGTCATGCTCTGGACGGCTTTAAAGGGCATAGGTGCCTCAACCACTTGGTGATCTCTCACTCTCAGACCTTGATTATGTGGATGATATTGTTCTTCTAGTACAGAGCCCCAACAGGTTTTGCAAGGCGCTCCAGCAAATGAAGAAGGAGTCAGCTAAGGTTGGCCTCCATGTTTCGTGGTCAAAGACAAAGCTGCAAAATCTAGGGATCAGGTCCTCCTACGACCTCAATCTCTTTGACTAATGAAACTGTCAAAGAAGTCTCCAGCTTTTGCTTTTTGGAATCTGTACTCAACAGTTCTTCATATGGGGGTTCTTCACCGGACTGGCATCACAGCATCTGCCATGGGTCTTTTACAATGAATATGGAATCAACATCATCTCGGCACAACCATCAAGTTCAGGATCTATTTCAGCTGTATCCTCTCCGTACTGCTGCATGGTTGCAAAACATGGACACTATGGTACTCAGACTGGGAAAAGCTGGAGACTTTCCATACAAAATGCCAAAATTGTACATTGGGCATAAAGTGGAACAACTTCATTTGTAATGCAGATGTTTACAGTTGTTCTGATCTACAGATTGCTGGGGCCACTGTCCATAGACAGCATCTTACACTTTTCGGACATGTCACAAAAATGCCACAAGACATTCCAGCAAATGCCAGTCTCCATGTGGCTTGTAACATCCGAGATAAAATTCCACCAATCGAGGATGGAGGAGACCCGGAAGGCAAACCCCATGTTACATGGGTGTGTCAAGTCTGTTCCGAGGTTGGACTCTTGGCCGGTCCAGCCCTTGCTACCACATAGGAAAGGACCAAATGGTGAACAATCACTACGGCCAACCATTCAGCTAAGTGTTAAAGAACAAAAAGTAGTATTGATGCCATATGAGATTACAGCGGCACATGCAAATCCCTTCCCTTTGAGTTTGGAGAATAGATTTGACTTCACATCCAAATTAGGAATCTTCTCCATTGTGCCTCCTTTTCTGATGTTTCTCCAGCTCTCTCTGGATCTCTCCAACAACCCTCTAACATTCCCAGTACCTGTTGCCAGCGATTTATGGTGCTGCTTTTGATACCCTTTAAACCACTATCCAGAATTGTAATCCCACATTATAATGCAATCTCTCTCTCATTTCCATTTCCAGCCCCATACTGATCACATCAACAGGATCTCTGACTTCAGCTCTGGATTTGAGTATCTGAAGGATATTTTGTATTTGAAGCCAAAACATTACTTAAATCTTCACACGTCTGTGCAGGGTTGTGCACCACAGTTTGAATCAGAATCAGCTTCCAGAGTTCCTGCACTATACAACTGAAGGTAGCATTTTCTGATATTCCGCACCACTAGCTCTGTTTTTAATGACTGAAATTATTATCTCACATTAATGTGTGCAGATATAAACCATGCCCTTCAGTTCAAACCATGTACTATGGCAACAGCAGCAGAAGAGGCACTGAATACGAGACACAACAGTGGCAGCACTGGGAACAAACTATTTTAGAGTAAGTATTCTCAATTCTTGGAATAAAATAAACCACTTCCTGTGAACCACACCCTGACAGAGGAGTGGTTGCTCAATAGAGTTAACCCAACCCACGAATCCAGGAAAGAATTTAACAGAGAGAGAGAGATACAGCAGAACTTCTACACCTAAGTCCTGGTCTACACTACGCGTTTCAACCGAATTTAGCAGCGTTAAACCGATTAAACCCTGCACCCGTCCACACAACGAGGCCCTTTATATCGCTATTAAAGGCTCTTTAAACTGGTTTCTGTACTCCTCCCCCATGAGAGGAGTAGCGCTGAAATCAGTATTGCCATGTCAGATTAGGGTTAGTGTGGCCGCAAATCGACAGTATTGACCTCCGGGCGGTATCCCACAGTTCTGGAAAGCAATCTGAACTCGGATGTATTGGCCAGGCAGACATGAAAGGCCCTGCGAACTTTTGAATTGCATTTCCTGTTTGCCCCACAGCCTGGAGCTCTGATCAGGCATGGGTGGAGATCGCAGTCACAAATCCAAAAAAAAGCTCCAGCATGGACCATACGGGAGATACTGGATCATGATTGCATGTATGGGAAAAATCTGTTTCTATCAGCACACTCCATTACTGAATACGAAATGCCGAAAGCATTTGAAAAAAATCTCTCCAGGCTATGAACAGAGTCCACATCACAGTGCTGGGTGACAAGTGTAACGGGAACAGGCCAAGAATCAAATGGACGCTCCATGGAGGGGAGGGAGGGGGTAACCGAAGGACTCCACTAGTCCAGGCATCCTCCGCAGTCTCCGAAAAGCATTTGATTCTTGCTAAGCGGCCCAATGCCTGTAGGGTCAAACACATGGTCTGGATGTGTTCAGGGTATAGTCTCGGCAATTGTACCGAGCCCTCTTCTCCCCGTGAAAAGCAAAAGGAAAAAGAAATCATTTCTCTGTGACTTTTTTGCAATGTCACCGCCGTATGTCATACTGCAGGCTGCCTTGGTAGGGACATGGTACTCGGGGGGCAGCGGAACAGCAGGACCTCTCGGGGGCACCTCGCCGTTCGCCCGGGGTGGCGAGACGGTACGAGGCGGTGCAGGAAGGGACTGGACCAATGGCGCTGCGGTCATCGATGGTGCGCGCGAGTGGCTGCCTGGCTGTCGCGAGGGAGGGTAAGTCGCTGGAGGGCGCCTGGTAAGAAAGTGGGAGGTGACCCCCGCGGGTCAGTGCACGGCCAGATGTGTAGCCAGGAACGGCTGTAAACCGTCTTCACATAGGCAACTGGGCGGCTGAGCCCATCACCTCCCCTTTCATGTCTAAAGAACATTCTGGCTGCCGGGTGGACATATCATAGCAGCTGGAGGCTGCCCTGAGCCTCAGTTATCTCAAAACTAAAAAGTCATGTTTCTTATTCTGCATTGGTCTTTTATTACTTCATCATACAAATAGGGAACACTGCACACGGTAGCGCGCCAAGAGGTTTAGGGGAGGAGGATGCAATGGGTTCGGGTTCGCTCTGCACAAGGGCACCCCTAAATGCGCATGCCAGCTCATGCATTTCCTCGCAGACTGACACGGCAGGCCCTTGCCTTGGTACACCCTTGTTTCTAAGTCACACTTGCGCCCCATATTCTAGGCAGGACTGACTCCCATCTCTTAGATACACACATAAAGGGCAGGGAATGCACCGGGGAAGTCATCCCTTTTGTCCTTTGCAACCCCCGCCCAGGACCTAAGCGAAAGGCCAGCCAGGAGCCATCCATTGACAGCAGCAGAACAGTAACAGAACGACGATAACTGTCATCAGCCATCGCCCAATTACAATGCATGCAGCCACGCGTAACCACGGAACCAACCTGATACACCGTCTGCTATCTTGCAACCAGGCAATGAACTCGCTTCGTCGTGTAGCGCCTGCACGTACGCCTCCTGTCCAGGCCGGTCATCAGTAACCATATGGTGATAGTGACCCACAAGGCCTACAAACTCGGCTCCATCGGTTGCCATGCTATGGCGTCTGCCAGGGCAATCCAGGGAAAAAGAGCGTGAAATGATTGTCTGCCGTTGCTTTCACGGGGAGGAAGGAATGAGTGACGACACTTACCCAGAATCACCCGCGACACTGTTTTTGCACTATCATGCATTGGGATCTCAACCCAGAATTCCAATGGGCAGGGGAGACTGCGGGAACTATGGGATAGCTATGAGATAGCTACCCACAGTGCAACGATCCAGAAATCAACGCTAGCCTCGGTACATGGACGCACACCACCGAATTAACGTGCTTAGTGTGGCCGCGTGCACTCGACTTTATACAATCTGTTTTACAAAACCGGTTTATGTAAAATTGGAATAATTCTGTAGTGTAGACATACCCTAAGACCGAGAAACTCATTGAGTGGCTGAATTTTACCAATAAGTAACACAAGTAGAACTTTAGGAAAATGCAATACAAAATGTGCTTTGAAATTTCTTGCCAGTGGTGGCACTATTAGCTCATGCCTGTGGGCGGCTAAACAAGATGGACGACAATAGGGATTTAAAGAGTGGTGCCCCTTCCATGCTGTACATCCCTCACCTGAGGTCTAAAAACTATACACAACAATATTTATATTTCATATTTATAACAAAAGGGAAAGAAGATATCCTTAATAGACTTCTATTGCCTCACAGGGAACAGGCAACAGGAATAAGAGCAGAGTAAGAGACTTACTGACCATATAAGTACTGTACATACAGAAATATCTCTAAACAAAATGGTTTTCAGAACTGTCCCTGAGGCACTTTAAAAGTAACTGTGCGTTAACTATAAAGTCAGCATTTACATAAATAATAGCAAACAATTAGGAAAGGAGGAGTAAGAAAAACTCAAACACCCATTCTGAGCAAATCATGAACATCCCCAGTATTAAAAACTAGAATTTACAAAGTTTGACTCTTTCTTGGTGAATACTTGTCACTATTTGCAGTAATACAACCAGAAACAACACTGCGAGAGGTACTACTGCTGTGAGAGGTACTACAGACCTAGAGCCTATATACAGAGTGTATATATACATCCAAGGTATATAGGCATACTTCCTACTTTAAGGGTAACAGAAAGTAATGAACAAAGGGACTTGTTTACGTGAACTAGAATGAGAACTCACATAACCAGTTAGAACTGGGAGCTCAGTTAATACACAACATACTTCTGTGACCAGCAGTTGCTGTTCTGTAGAGGATAATATACTGCACCCATGAAATATACTCTAGTACCAGAAACTACACAGGACAGATACAGAAAAAAAACTTAGAGGTAGAACAGGTTGGAAAGTTTTTGTCAAAACATTTCTGACAGAAAATGTCATTTTTTAAAATTCAAAGCATTTAAAAAATGTGTAAATTTTGATGAAAATTCCCACCAAAATTTTTTTTTTTAAAGAAAATTTTCATTTAGGAAAATACTGAATTTTTTTTTTCAGATTTCTGCACTTAGTTTAGATTTTTTTCATTTTTGCATTGTTTTAATTATTGTAATTATTATGTATTATTATTGTTATTACTGCATTACTGTTGTAATAACCCAGTTGGACACTGATGACAAACAGGAGATAATTTGATCTAGTAAAGAAGATAAGTTGGTTGAATCAGTACTATTTAGCAGCTGATCTTAATTTTAAAATAATAAGATAAATCACAAATATTTCAGTGATTATATTATTCTATTTTAAATAACATAAATGAACCAGGAAGTGGGCATGTATGGAACAGACTACCCTTCAGGAAAGTTTCTTCCAACCCCCTCTTTAGTTAGAAGTTGACTTATACCCTAAAAGGTGAAGGTTTATATCCCTTCCAAAGCTCTTAATTATGCTTTACTCCTATTATAACAACTTTGGATATTGTTTTAATCCATGTAAATGTCCTGTTTTATCCTGTTAAGATCCTCACCCAAATCATTACATCAAATGATTAATTACTGTACTCAAACAGGTGCATTAGGTAAACCCATGAAATAAATATTGATCTCAATTCCTCTAAAATATTATAGATAAGAAAGCCAGCTATAACTCAACAAGCAGAAAAACTGATTCTGTTTAGACACTGCACCTTTTAAAAACTGTGCTAAAAAAATGACAAGAGTTTCATTCTGTTTAGAGAGTTTTTGAAAGACGGGATAGTTAGCAGTGTATTTTGCAGCCTTATCTTCACAGGGCCTTACCAATATTTCTCTTGCAACAAATTATGGAGAAAGTAATTTCCACTAATTTTTCTCATTGTGTTATCAGCCTAATCAGATGTGATTTATACACTGGTTCCACATGTGGTACAACATTCAAACAGAAGTTAAAAATTCAAGAAGAAACAAAACCACATGGTATTTAGAGGGATGATGGATTATTAACTCAGCTCTCTGTTTTTATCCATCTGGACATGTTAAAAAAGTGTGGAAAAGATCACTCAGAAGTCTAAGATCCCATGTCTCCATAGTGTAAGGGAAAGAGGCTAAAGACCTGTGGTATGCACTCTGTTAAAAGCCCTGAGCAGAACACAACTCTATTACAATACTATGATCGTGTTATCTGAAGGAGCAAATTTGTCCAGGCACGCTGTACTAATAATGTGTTTCAGCCAAGTCCTTTGAAAGAAAGTGTATTGAGCTGGCACAGTAATGGTATCAGATGTTCCTAAGTTCCATCTGCATTGATGGTCTCCCAATTGAATAATACACAAAAGCACTGTCAAGTAATTAACATTTAAATAATATTTTGAATTTCCAAAACAAAATGATTGAAAATAATTGGTTTTTAAGAGTAAAGAGGGATGCTGATGAGGCTTTCACCGCAGTAGCATTTTTATTTTCTGCTCAGTGAAGACAACTAAACAAACTATCAGCAAATAACTATATAACTCAAAGTTTGAAACAGCAGCCTAGCAACCTTAATGCACTCGGAAGACTGCAGGTTGCTCTCTGTTGCTAGTGGATGGATCAGAAATCATTCTAAGTACATTAATAAGATGAGGGAAAGCAAAGGGGAGAAAAGCTGCACAATGCCACAGTGAAGCTATTTCTTCTTCCTTTTAGTTAGCTTCGTATTATGATAACAATGACAATACAGCTAAAATTAAAACAGCCAACATTCTGTCACTTGACCGATGGGGCCCTTTGGGGACTTCTTTGGGGAAAATAAGAATAGGATGGGAAAGATTAGGCTTAAAATACATAAAAGAGATTTATAAGGAGGTAGGTGACTGAAGTTATTTGCATGGATAACAGTAGAATTCAAATCGAATGCACACAACTCTTATTAAATACCTACAGCAAAAGGCTTCACCTACATTCAAAGACCCTATGTGGGAGATATTAAGGTATGTCTATACTGTAAACCTGTGTCAGCTGACTTGGGCTCACAGAGCTTGGGCTGTTGGGCTATTTAACTGTGGTGTAGATGTTCTGGTGCAACCTGCAGCCTAATCCCTGGGATCCTCCCACCTCGCAAGTCCTACAGCCTGGGCTCCAGTCCAAGCCCGAACATCTACACTGCAATCAAACAGCCCTTCAGATCAAGCTAGCTGGCAAGGGTCAGCCATGGGTTTTTAACTACAGTGTAAAACTAAGAAGGGAGGCTGCACCAAGACACTGGGGATTAGGACTCGGGTTCCATTGACTCATTTTATCATAGAGCAAACCACAACTATTTTTACTCACCCATATCTCAAGGGTGATTTGAGGCTTAATTAATGTTTGTAAAGGTGTTGGATCCTCAACTAGCTGGTTACATCATCATCAAAGCCAGAAATTAGCACAGAGTGGTACCTAAGATTCAATAAGGATAGCTGTGGCCACAAGAGTGTCTATATACAGTATTTTGACACCTTTACAATTTCTATCTAGGTGGAGCTTCCCAAATGCTGCTGTGATCAATTTGAAATATGGCCACTAACTGTTTGTATACAAATTGTATCTTTTTTTCTGAAAGTATTCTCCTCTTGAAAGGTATTCCAAATATTGATGTCTTGAGCTAAAAGGTGTCTCCCTCTGAGAAAGATGGAATACATCTAATGCCATTTGTTTATCAGGCATCAAAGTATTAACATATCAGTGGATTTCACTAAAGAGACTGTTATTACAGATTAGTTGAGAAAGCAATGAGAAATTAAATGTCATTATTTCCAACAAAAACTAAGCACTGAAAGACCTACACTCTTTCCAGACTTAAGCCAGTATAATCCTCTTTGTAGTAAAATGGTATGGAAAAGGCTAAGATTTGAAAAAAATTCCCCCTCCCCCCACCAAAAAATGAACTCTTAATATGCATCACTATGATCCAGTTAAAAGAAAAAAAGTGCATGTCACTACCAGTAGTTGGCAAAACTACCAATAAAAGATATTACAAAATTGTGATTAGTGTGCTATGGAAGACGAAGTCTGATAGCAGTCTGATATGAAGAGCACAAAGCTTGCAATCTGTCATCTGCCTCAATATATTTAGAAAACCACTGATGTATATCCTTTTCCGTATTATGACTGACCACCAATATTTCTGCCAGGATTCAGCTGACAATGCCAAGAGCTAATTCACTATCAGTTTTTCTCAGCGGTTTAGAAAAGAAGGTGAAGACAAAGAATTGTTCCGGTGGAATTAAAAAGGGAAATTCCAAAAGGTACAATTTAATTATTCATGTTGGAATTTAATCATGGCGCAGTCTAACATTTTTTACTTTTATAGATTTTAAACATTTTTACTTCTCTTCCAAAAGATGGTAGCTCAAGTTGAACAATGACTAACACTATACTGGGGTATTTGTGACTGTGAGGAAAGAGAGCAGCTGAATTACCAACACCTCTTGTCACAGTCCCTGGGCTTCTTGATAGGTTCTCCAATTTAGATACTGACCCTGTTCAGCTTATGAAAGCTAATGAGATCATAGCTGACTTACAGCCACATAACACATCAGCTAAGTTTGTAATATTACCGCAAGAGTAACAAATACAGAAAGACTGAAAGGAAAAAAAACAAAAAACACTGCAAGCAGCCTGAAAATAATGTTAAAGTTTATTAATCAGATCTATATAGAGAACCTTCTTCTTGACTCTGGATTAGACACTAATCTGATAGTCCTCCTGCTCTCCCCAGGATTGTCTTAAATAACAAGACAAAAGTGTCCCATGTGATTCTGCTAAGAATTGAAGATGGTCACTTGTTCCATAAGTAAATGCTGTGATTGGTGCCATGGTAAGCAATCCTTTGTTTAGAAATGACAGGATACACTGTAATGCAAAATATTCCACTGTTTGTAAAATGCCCAGTAAGGCCCAAACTCAGAAGGTACTCAGCTCCCTCAACTCCCATTAAAGGACTGGATTCTGGGAGATGCTCAGTGCCTTCTAGGATCACAGTTTCTCCAAGGTATAGGTTCCTCATAGAATTTAGTAAGTGAAAATCTGTTGATTTATCTGGCTTTCCAGCAGATGCTATTTATGTATGATATACAAAAATCCAAATAAAGCACAAGAAAATCTGAAAAATTTTAGACCTATACAACATTTGCTCAGTCAAACACTATATTGTATTCACTAAGTCTCCCTGTTTCTAAAATAACCATTTAACTTGAGCAGGGGTGGCTCTATGTTTTTTGCCGCCTCAAGCACGACAGTCAGGCATCCTTCGGCAGCACACTGGTCACCTGGATTCGGTGGCGTTTCTGCAGGTAATCTCTTGGACCTGCGCCTTCAGTGTACCTGCCGCCAAATTGCTGCCGAAGACATGGGACCAGCAGACCTCCCGCAGGCATGTTGCTGAAGGCTGCCTAACTCCTGCCCTCACAGTGATCAGCATGCCACCCCCTATGGCTTGCCACCCCAGACACGCACTTGCTGTGCCGTGCCTGGAGCCGCCCCTGAACCTGAGATACAGAGCATCTTCATGGAACATCACTATCCCCTGTAGTGCTTTCAAGCTTGTTTAATCTGCAGTGAGAACACAAGTGCATGGTCTGCATAGCTTTTCCAAAAGAAAACAAAAACATCCTCACTTTTCAGAGGGATTGGAATAAAGGCAACACGGACTACACATATTTCTATTTGGTTTGGATTCATAACCATTTAATTTTGCTTTGTTCTGGATTTGCTCAATTCAAAACAAAATAAAGTAGAAACCACACACTATTCTTTTAAAAATGCAAAATCATGATATTGACCCAAATTCGCTCAGAAATACAAGTGGCTTAAGTCCAACAGTTCGGATGCATTTGCTCAGTCAGAAGTGTAATGAGTTGACAAACACAGAAAGGTGCAGGTGGGACTCTTTTCCTGAATATTTATTGTGTGTTCTGAAACAGTCAAAAAAATGATGCAGGCAAGAAGGGACATGGACACACGTACACACACACAAAACCCTCATTGGTTTGAAAGACAGTTAAGTATTTTCAAGAGCAAGAGACTGCAAATTCATTTTAAATGATTTTTCATCAGTACCATGGAATTACAGAATGTTTTGAAGACTGGACTGCAACTGCATCTGGTTGTGAACAGAAATTGATGCTTAGAAAGTGGAATAGCTCTAGGGTCCTAGCTTTAAAAGACTGGGATGTCAGCTTGGCAGAAATTGCTTCATCCAGGCACCTCATTTATAAGACTAAATGACTAAACAGAAGAATTTCATGGGATAGGAATAATTTATCTTTTATCGGAAGGGAAACACAGGTGTGCTCATGATAGGTGTGCTGATGAGGTCACTAGGGAGTGTTGGGGGCAAGCAATGAATGGTGAGCAATGAAGGATTTTGTTATGGAAAATTATTGTTTGTTCACAGGTTTTGTTTATATACATATATACATACATATATATATATATATAAATATAATTTTGTAGCACTGGTTAAAACTAATAAAGATATGTTACTTCAAAGATTATATTGGAGATGCTGGACACAGTGGTGCAGAGCTTGGTGCTTTCAAGTTTGCAGAGAGATTGTGAGAACTTCTCTGCCTTACATCACCTTGGGTGGGTTAGCACCTCTCTACATTCTCTTTGAGCTTCAGATTCTAACTAACTCAAATCCAATGGCTAAACATCAAGAATTTGATGGAAATGCTGTGCGACAACTGAATTCCATGCGGTACTCACCTAGAATTATAAATCAACTCACAGGCTAAAACTGGCAAATAACTTCACCCAACCCTCTCTGGAGCTTCTCTAAGTGGTCTGAATGGCTTGGTGGTGCAAAAACTGGGCTGGAGATGTTGTGATAATAGCATCTCTTGCGGAAGTACTGGAAATCTCATTACCAGCCAAAACCCACAACACAGAAGCAGAGGAAAATGAAAAGCAGTAAGTGTTAACTAAACAAAAGTTTGATTGGCTTTTAGAAGGAAAAGGCTTGGGGAGAGTGCTCATTTGCACCAGTTTTCAAATGTCAGTGCAATTTCTCACTCTGTATAAGTTAGTAGTTAACACCACACATCACTACAATTAGAGCTTAGATCTGGGGTTTTGGCTTGAGCCCATCTCTAATTCTGGAACACCTTTAAAATGTGTTTTATCTCTTTATACTTCAGTCTACAGACATTAGTATGTTTATAGCTCACTCCCCCTTCAATGCACACATTTAACTCTGATGCTCACTGAAATCACATACATTTATAAAATGAGAAGAGGATCGTAAGTTTCTTGTGGATTGTTCTGGAGGTGAAGCTACAACAAGCCCATCATTTTCCAAGTACGAGTTCTCCAGCACACTGGCATATGGAAAGTGTAAGCACAGGGCTAGATACAAAAGAACAGAAACCACCCTGGGAAACTTTTCTTGTGCATAATTGTCCAATTGACCTTAGCAAGCTCAATCTCTCAAGATTTAAGATCAACACATCACAGCACTAGTATGACCAGTGACAGTGCAAGGCAAATTTCCTTAAGGAACAAGGTTTATTGAAAACTGACACGTTAGACACTTGATAAACCAGATTACATTCCCCACTTAGATACCTAATCTCTTTAAACAGAAAATGTTATGATATCCTTTTCGTTCCAGGGACGAAGATACCTCAAAGCATGTGGCGTTTGACGGCAATAAAAACGGTCTGGAAATGTTTGTTTTAATATGGCTGCATAAAATGCATTGTTCAGATATGAAAAGGACAGTTAGACTCTGCGTGCATTATCCACAATTCGTTGGCATGAACCATTTGAGTCATTGCTCTGTTTCTCTGCAGGATGGCATTGCAGATTTAGCCATGAGGGGGGAAGCAGAGTACCGTAGTCATCAAGCTTATCTGTCAAACTGCTGCAGAGAAAGAACGAGCCGTGGGGTGTTAAGTTTTACCTACTGCATTGTGAGAGGCATGTTATTTGGGAAACTCAGGAATTCTTGAAAGGTCTTGTCCATGTTCCAAGAAAATTGAAAGACAGATGATTAAGTTGCTTTAATTTTATTTCAGCCTCCAGACAGACCAAGATCAGTTTAAAGCCTCCTGGAAAGGTAGTAAAACTGACTGTGGCTAATGTTTACATGAAAACATCCATCTCCAACTGAAGCACTTTCCATTTCTGTAATATTCATATCCATGTCAGACATGCAATGCTAATAAAGCAAATGCTGTTCTACAGCTGCGTTCTCTTTCTATAGACTGTTGCCATGAACTGGAAATGAAAGTTACAGGTCACTAATTAATTCACACTCCAGTTCTCCTTCCTGGAAAATAGTATACCTCGCTACAGGAAAATCTTAGTCTACTAAAACCCTGAGAGGCACTTGATACAGCTCGACAAGCTGAGTAGAAAGAACATGATCATCACTTCCATGAAAGAAGCGGAAGGTCAAGAACAACCACCCAGAATCTTTACCATTTGGGCTACAAGAAGCTCAGAACATGACTAGTTTGAGTTTTATACAGCCCAAGAAGAGAGGTCCCACTTGCTCATTAGGATGCTAGAATCTGTACTGCAACTGGATTCCATGGATATTGCTGGTTTCACTTGTGTATTTATGGAACAGTAAAATCTGGGAGAGCAGCATTCTAATTGAAATCTAATTATAGGGTTATTTATAACTATACATTAGGTCAGCCAATTAGTAAATTAATCATGGCACAGACTTAAGAAATTACATGTATCCGCCATATTTTAAATTAAGCCAGGAGGGTAACAAAGTTAAATTTAAAAAGAAAAGATGGATACTGTCTAACTATGCCTTACTGCGTATAGTATATATGCCTTACCCACCCCTGTATTATCTGAATGAATTACAGAATTCTAACCACCATTCTAGGTGGTCTAAAAGTAGACTAAAATTATGATCTTTCCCACACTCAAGGGACAGACAAGATTGTTAAAGATATTATGGATCAGATTCTACCATCCATACTGAAGCTGAGCAGCACCTTGCTGTAAGAGCAGGCCACTGACTTTAGTACAACTACTTGCAGAATTAAGATAATATTCTTCCTAATTAAGAGAGGTAGCATGTGGCCCTATTTTATTATTTTATATACAAAACACAAGGATAGAAAAGTTTTTGTGGGGCTTAAAAGAATAGCGTAATTGAGAGCAAACAACAGAGATTTAAGAGATTTTCTTCCTAAACCAAAACCTGAAAGCTCTGAGAAGGACCCATGCTCACCCTCCCTTCCTAACAGCATACACTGTTTTACAATGTACCAACACATTTTCAAAAATGGTCCAGTTCAAGCTTAGAAAATTACATTGGCTACCAATGTATTCTAATCAAAGCATTTTTATCAGCATGTCTCCAGACTAATAAGAAGAAATCCAATCTAGAGCTCACTGAATGCTAAATTAGATCTAATCAGAGGGCAGTTTTCCAACTGTTCAACAGCAGGTCTAAAACCAATCCATGCCATTTATGTTTTAGGGATCCATTAAATACAACAAACAAATCTGTAATAGCTGCTTCAAAGCCACGGTCGGAAAAATGTGCAGACATTTGTTTGCATTTAAGCATGATCATTCAACTTTATCTTTGCCAAGAGCTACTTTGCATTCAAAATTCCTTCAAAAAGTCATTTAAAAGCCCCCAAAGTAACATTATCCGTGAATGCCCAAACTCGGACAATCTGTTAAGATTTATCCATTTAGATCTTCTCATCCTGATGTGGCTCAAAGGGTTTAACAGTAGTATCTTTAAACTATTTCCCATTACATGGATTTTGTCATTTTAACAAAAAAGTGTCACTTTAGCTAATCTCAGTAGTAGTGTTACAATATTTGGCTTACAGAAGTAACATAAAATATGGTGTTACATACACAGAAGGACTATTATATAAATATAAGTGCAGTAAGCAAACCTATCTTTATGTTTCATTCAGAGGTTCTACAGACACATTTTTACAGGACACTTAGATAGCCATATGTTAAGTGATCTTTTTTTTTTGCTACTGAGAAGGAACCCATCTGTAACGTGTCCAGCTTTGAATCCAATGACATAGCATCCAATTAAATTCACAGCTGTAAAAGGCATCGTGTGAACAGATTTTGATCAAGCTGAATTCTTCATATACTTTCCTCCAACATAACAAAAAACAAACACACAAACACACACATACACACACACCCCCATAACTAGATTGAGGATTATTTGAATTAAAGGCTCTTTTTGCTTGAAGTTCCTTCACTGACTGTATGCTGCTATTAGAGAACAACAATAACTAATGTGCCTCTTGCATCAATTGGTACTGCACCCAAGTTTCAGAATACTTCAGGGTCTACTGTCCTCATGCATAACAAAACAAAAAAAATATTCCATACCTAGTGCACATGTTGGGACCAAAAGTAATTTAAGATACAGAGGAGCCTGCTGTGAATGGGGCAGGCTGACAGGAAAGGAGTGTACAAAGGGCAACGGGAGGTAAAGATTGCCTGAAAGAGAGTAACAGTTTGCAGAATACTCTCCTGAAGACATATAATAAATCCACCTTGTGTGCTCTTTCTCATCTTGTCTCTTTCCAGAGAAAGGTGATCTAGGTTTGCAACCGAAAAACCTATTGACTAAATTACACACATGAAGGGAGAGGAGAGTAATCCCCTGTGGATTATCGCTTGTAGCAAAATTACAAATATTTTAACTCATTTTAGCTTTTTGTCTGTACCAAAAAGTTTATAATCCAAATCTATCTCTGTCCTTGTATGGCACTATAAATAATAATAGCTATTATTTGGATTTTCAACTCAGTGTATGTTGAGACAGACCAAGACTTATAAATAAGTCTTTTGACTAATTTTGTTGCAGTCCACCTAGAAATACCTGATTTCTCTATTTTCCATTGCATTCACTGTATGTGTATTATGTGATGCTAGCCTATATGGAACAATTTCATTTATTTCTTTGTCTAAGCACATCTTCAGGGATGCTAACTTGAGCTCCAGGAATACAGTTCAAACCAATTTAACTTTTGCCTCCTCTACTGGATGGCTGAAATGGTGGCTGATTTTTTTCTCTCGAGATAGGTTCAAGGTGCTAAATTTTGTTCCCACAAAACGAAGAATGTTTGGATCTGGTATTTTAATTCTGTTCCATCTCTACTTTTCCCCAGTCCTTAGATCATGACATTGTTTAAGTGTAAACCAAATCCGCATTTTAAACTAAGTGACTATGTAAATATACTAATGGCACAGGACTGAGACCACTTGCATTCAAATGGATCCACAACCAATGTAATAAAAATAATTAAGATATGGAACTAGACACTCCAGATAATTGCAGTATCTTTAAATATTACTCTTTTGCTTATGAGCACAGGCTATCTGCAACATGATTGTCAGTGAGGATCTACACATTCACCCACATATGTTACAAATAAATAGAAAATATGAAAAGTAGTATAAAAATTATCAACTGGCATCATCTTACTGGCATTTGGTGGTGACTTTCAGATCTTGAGTTTCTTCATAATTCACCAACTAAATACTTCCCCTCTTAGAATTATTGTATTCTTCCTCCCGCAGACTTAATCTACTGTATCAGCTGCCCGATACAGTTACTGAGCTGAAAAAAATCACACTCACCTTTTCTCTTTTTCTCCTCTTCACCCCATTGCTATCCTAGTCAGTGAAGTGTCTCAATGAGTTTTCAGTGCATAAGGTGATGGGCCAATAAGGGATTTTCTGATGTTAAAACTAGAAACTGAAAAAACTAAACATCTGGTTAGGCTGAATAATAGTAAAAGAAGAGATCATACTCACAGCAACTGCAGAGAGACAAGTCCATCGAAAAGGCCTTTGGGAATCTCAGTGATCTTATTTCCATAGAGCACTCTGAAAGATACGGGGAAACAAAATAATAGTAAGTAACAGTCCAGCTTACTATCCTCTCTCATCCCTCTCTGAATTATCATTTTTATTGATCTCATGCACCATGACCATGATCTGTAGCCATTTCATTTAACTACTGATCTCATTTTCTTTTCAGGAGGGCACATGGTATTAAATGAGTTGTTATGATTCAGACTTTGTCTGGTGCTGAAAAACGTCTTTAATGCAGAAACTGGACATTTTCCAAAAACTGTATTTCACTATTTTTCAGCCTGTCTTTTTTCCATTCTCCCTGTACAAAATGTTTTAACCATTAAGACCCGCTGTTCACGATGCAAAAAGTATAGAATTCAGCATGGTGATGCTGCACTGTTAATTTCTAACAATCTTGAAATACAAACCAGGGACGTGTACATTTCAAAGGACCCTGTCTGGATGAGATCTGAATGTCTTATGACAGCAGAATTGGGTACAGAATGTCACCCAATCAGCATTTCAGGAGGTATTCTGCCTCCACCAGTTGCAATCTCAGCCTGACCCAGTAAGTGCAACGGAGCTCAAGAGGGGAAAATAAGGATACATGAATATTTCACAACAACAAAAATGATTCACTTATGAAACTAAGTAGAGATTTGGGAGCATACATGGGAGTTACTTTGTATAAGCTGGTTCACTGAAAATGCCAGGTGCCTCGATGATGTTCAGTATGCACTAACACTGTAGTAATATCAGAAAAGTTCCAAAGGGTTTCCCTCAACCCAAGCCAAACATATAGCTGTGAAAGCAGTGAAAACCACCACCACAGCTCAATGGCCATCATATTAAAACAAACTTTAGATTTTTAGAAAAAGAAAATAAACATTTCCAAGTCTAATGGGGCTGCATGTGTGTGGCACATTAACATTGGAACAAATAACTGACTAAACAAAAGTCAGTATGAGAGCTCAGGCACCCATTTGTAAGTCATATTAATGTTCAATGTTACACTGAGCCAAATTAGCTAATGTCATTGTCTGCCCACCATGTCACAGTGGAAGTCAAACATTCCCGTGTAGCAGCAGAGAAACACAGGGGAAGCACATGACATTGCATCTTATTTTCCTACATCCTACATTTCCATTTATTGTTTCTAATTGAGAGCCTGGAAACATTTACGCAGGAGCTGCTTTGATTAAGTTTGAGCCAAGCAAATGTTCAAATGCCCACGTTTGCCTGGTTGTTGTCAGGTCCACACTCCAAAGATATTTTGTCTTTGATATACTGACAATGGCACTCCTGAAAGTACTGCCGCTAGTAGTTACTTACGGGAGATGCATCTCCATACTGGCCAACATCACACCCAATTACCATATCCCCAACCTTCCATCTTCCCGCCTCTCCTGTATGAATGTACACACACTGCAGTGTTTCTGGAATGCCAGCATTCAAGTCAGAAAAACACACCAGAAAGTATGCAGGAAGACCCAACTGATCATTTCAATGATTCCACATACTCTCAGAGATGACTTTAACAACAAGGGGCCTATTTTTGGAGGTTTACCTACAGAAATAAATGCTGTAAAATGCATGTGCATTTACTTCCCTAGCTTGAACATTAGTCATTTCTGCTTTTAATGCATGCAGTTTTCTAGTTGTGTGTGCAAATTTGGCACATAAATGTTACATTGCATCCCGCAACACCTGAAAATCACACCCAAGATATTTTGCATTCAAATTATAGTCATACCAAGTAAAATACACAATAAAACAAAGTAAATAAAGAAAATGGCTCTATCACACAATTAGTGAATCAACAAAGACACTTTTACCCTTATTTTTTCCTCTTGGAGTCTCATTAATGCTTCATTTCCTTCACAGGCTATTTGGAAGAACGAAAGGGTGGCTTTGTAGGGATTTATACTTGTCATTTAGTGCCAGGTAAAGGAAGAAATTTACAGATACTATCTCCCCTTGTGGCAGGAGAAGGAAGAAGACTTCTGGCTGAAGTATACCTGCAGTAGTCTGATCTCCATGCTCTTGATTTGAAATTTAAAAATGAGTGAAACAGGGTTAAAAGGGACCGCAAGACCGCATCCTCTCCTCTTCCCTCTCTTCCAACTATAAATACCCACAGTGGTGGTCTTTGTTCAAGACAGATACCAATCTGGATGCAGATGAGAGCCATGAAAACAAACACACAATCCTATGTGCAAGAGTGCCCAGTGCATAAGTTGTATTCTGCTCATCACTGGTACTTCTGACATGGCAGTTTCTTCTAATGCCAGAATAATTAATACTGAAGAATCATTTGCTATCTACTTGAGTCAAGCAAACTTTTCACAATACTGCAGGTGGCTTCCTAGTGTTAGCGAGTTGTTGTGGCATATGTACAATTGATGCATTCTTAAGAGCATGTAGAGTCATCAACCTGTCAGTTCACAGCTAAATGCTTTCAGCATGGCTGCGACCCACATGCTGCAATTCTGCAAAGCACCGGGCAGATTAGGTGGATTTCAGCTAGCAGCAATTTCCTGACTGTCATCAACCTTCCAAACATTGGTAAGAACAGTGCATGAAAAACCCAAACTGCCAGCTGCAATGCAAACATTAGAGCAGAAGCTTGGGAGAATCAGTCTGTTAAACTGATGAGGAGATTCTTCACTAAAAACAATAAAATAAAAGCCCCACAGTTATATTCAGCTGTTCATGGAAATTAAAAGTGCTCCTAGAAACAGGCCAATTTATTTTACTGATTTAACTAATTGCTTGGGTTCAGAGAACTGAAAAAAGGAGTAATTTTTTACATATTCTTTCCCCTTTATTATATTTAACAAACGATGCATTCCAGAAAGTGAAGCTTGTTGTTCCTTCACTATTCCAAATAGAGCAGCTTATCTTGTTAGCTCTTCATAACAAGAAAGACAACAAGCAAATGAAAACCCTAATTAAAGAGGTCAGACACGCCTTCAAATGACCATGCTCGTCTGTTTCATACTGTTTGTTAACACTTTCATGCTTTTATATTAAAAGTGTTATTTATTTGTTCCCATAATATAAGAACTAGAGGCCACCAAATGAAATTAATGGGCAGCAGGTTTAAAATTAATAAAAGAAAGTTCTTCTTCACACAGTGCACAGTCAATCTGTGGAACTCCTTGCCCGAGGGGGTTGTGAAGGCTAGGACTAAAACAAGGTTTAAAAGAGAACTAGATAAATTCATGGAGGTTAAGTCCAAGCCAGGATGGGTAAGGAATGGTGTCCCTAGCCTCTGTTAGTCAGAGGGTGTAGATGGATGGCAAGAGGGAGATCACTTGCTCATTACCAGTTAGGTTCACTCCCTCAGGGACACCTAGCATTGGTCACTGTCAGTAGACAGGATACTGTGGTGGATGGACCTTTGGTCTGCCCAGTATGGCCATTCTTATGTTCTTATGTGTCTGCCAAGAGATGCTATTAAACTTGAAGAAAAGTTTAGCAGAACATGATATTTTGTGGGTTAATTTGACTCAAACTGGTGCCAAAATACCACAGTTGCTGACAGTCTGAGCAAATGCTGATAGATTAGATAAAATAATTAGACAGAAATAAGGAAAATTCTCTCCACAGTTTGGTGTCTCAGTTTCTGGACTAATCACCTGATGTAAGTGGCTGAAGCACTACTTCACACCCAGCATTAGAATATACTGTAAAGAACCCATGAAAATATTAAACATGAAACAATCCTGCACTGGCAGGAACTTGGACCAGAAGGACACTAATGCATTTTCTACAATCTCTAGAAGTTCTGGACCCCTTTAACAATCCGAATATTAAGGAATTTGGGATCACATGAGCAGTGTAATATAGTATAGGCCTTCCACAAGCACCGAGGTTTAGTTGTCTGCTTCTCAAGTATTTGAAACAATGGGTGCAGATTTCTCTCTATTCTCTGGCACTTCTGCATGCATTCCCGCCATCCTAGTTGCAACTTGCTCAGTTGAGTCAGAGTTTCAGAACATAAAGCTTTTCTCCTGAAAGTTGACCCAGAACTTGCTGGATATAAAAGCCCAGTGCTGAATCCTTTATGCTGTACCATATGTTTTCCAGCTAATAGTTCCTTTAGTTTGGCTTGGTTATAACGTTCTTAGTGAAGTGCCAAATCATGACTCTGTGCAATAGCTTTTTCAGCCCTCAAAAGCCTTTTAACTACCTTTCAGACTGTGAAAATGATTCTTTTTATGAAGAATTATATTTCCAAAATTATGAGGACAATGGCATAGGTTCAACAGGAATAAGAGCTCTCAAAACAGCAGCAAGGATTGTGGGTAATAGGATCATTAGATTTCTGATATTTTAGGAAAACTTGCACCTTTTTTTGTACGGCATTTCATATTTTTCCATAACAATTAGGCCAAATAAATCAAGATAAAAATACTGGCTGCAATTTGTTACTCTAAAATAGATGCAACATTTATTTAAATAGATAGTGTTTTAGCCCAGAATGACACCAGATACATCATCACATGGCATGTGATGATGTAAAATATGAATGACATGCCAAACACTAAGAATAATCTGTATGCCAGCTGATCTAAACTGATAAATCACTTGTGAGCCTAATTCAGATTTCTCATTTTACACAGTTCTAAAATCTACTCCTTCACAACTGAAGGGCTTAGGCTGCTTTGCTGCATCATACAAAATGTCTCCAGACTGTCTGGATAAGGTCCTCAGAACTCTGGCACAGCCGAATTAAATGTGCAGAAAGTCTACTGGTTCCCCGAATGCTCTTGTATCTTTGGTACTATGTACAATAAGCAGACACTAATCCCTCATTCAATACCCTCTCTGATAGTCAAGCCAGATGTTTCACTGGATGAACCAAAAAATAATTTACTTCAGAAAATCCATGTGACAGCTGAAACAGAGTAGAAACAGGAAAGCGTTCTGAACTTATTCACAATTTCCAGCCTGGTGTATGAAACTTGTATTTTATTAACAGTTACCTAATAAAGGCAAAATAATACTCTAGTTATACGGGTTGTAAATCTAATATATTACTAACATAGCCGTTTTCAAATGTTTGCTTAACACCGAGACAGTGGAGTCCCTTCCAATCAATCTTTTCTGCTTCCATGTCTTCCCTACAACAACATTATCTCTGATACAAAAAGTAATATTAGGATAGTATTATGGAGGCAAGAGAATAACAAGCCTTCTAACATGAATTTCAGCTAGCAGCCTTCTAACATGAATATAGCAGCTGCATTGTTACCACTTCTTTTTGTATATGTGTTGCTTACTTATCCTTAGGTTAAGGACTTTGCATTTACTTCTATGTATCTTAAAGACTCATATGGACCCCAGTACTGTAGTATCTGGGCACCTCACAATGTCTAATGTATTTATCCTCCCAACACCCCGTTACATAGGGACATGCTTTTATTCTCATTGCACAGATGGGAAACTAAGGCCATGTCTACACTTACAAGTTTACAGTGGCAAAGGTGTAATGATACAGCTGTAAGATGCCACTGTAAGATCACATTGTAGCCACATTACGCTGACGGGCGAGAGCTCTCCCACTGACATAATAAAACCAACTCAATGAGTGGCGGTAGCTATGTCAGCAGAAAGTGTCTCCCACTTGACCCTGCCAGCAGGTAGGGGATCTTGGGGGACAACTACTGCACTAGTGGGATGCAAAATAAACTTTATTAAGAAAATGCAAAAACAGGGAAAATTCAATAGTGAGGGGTATGGGGTTTGTTAAGGTAGACAATTGGGGAGGGGTTCTTTTAGTAAATAGTATGGGGTTTCAATAGTGGGGTTACAATACAGTGGGGTACAATACAGTTGGTAACCAATTAACACTGAAGCATAAATGTAACAGGTAGCTAACAATTTCTATGTAAAGGTGTGTCACAGCAGCATATAGCCAACTAACAGTTATGGGGTAAAATGTGAGGTGTGGTTAGAGAGAAAAAAAGGGTAACCAATGGTTTTATGCTAGACTTCAAGTACTACAACTGAGGTTTGGGGCAGCGGGAAGACAGACTTAACCACAATTATACAGAAACACAGCAAACTCTTATCTATGAATCTAAACTTAACCAAGACTACACAAATTAGCAAGTAACAGAACACAATGCAACAATTTTTTAAACCTAACTTACAGAGCACAATACAAACAATTCTCTAAACCTAACTTAACCACAGCTATGCAAAATGAAATTACAACTTATCTAGAGTAAAACCTGATTCTAATAGGTGCACCTTACACTATGCCAATTCTTTGATCGGAGGGGGAGCAGTTCCAGAGGGCAGAGTGGTGTGTGCTCAGGGTACAGCACAGGGGGGGGCGTTTAACTAGTGGTGGCTGCAGCAGTGGGCGCGGCTGCAAGCTGGCAGCCAGGATACAGTCCAGGAAGGCACCAGCTTAGCAGCGGCACAGGCTTATTTTTTTAGCAGCAAAGGAGCTGCGGAGCAAGAAACAGATTATAGATACAGACCAAGGAGTTAGCTTGGGTCTGTCTGCTTGGGAAACAAGGCCAGCAGCTAGGACAGGGGAGCCTGCAAGAGAGAGAGCTCTTACCAATCCCCAGGACAGCAGCAAACAGTAGAGACAGGAACAGCAGTAGCATCGGAGGATGGAGAGAGGACTTGATTCGCTTTCAGTAATCAGGAGATCTACAGGCACAAATTCGTTGTTTGTGGAGGGGAATTTAAAACGGGGTACGCTCAAAAAAAACGAGAGTGGAGAGAGGGCCCCCAAAGACCCCTAGCTGATCAGACCAGGTGGCAAAGCAAGGACCTTCTCCGAGGTCTGATCAGAAAATGTCTGGTTTTAAAGGGAAACTTAGGCAGTTTCCCACCCAGTACTTTTGATTGTTCCTCTTGATACAGGGAGGAGAGGAGGCAGAGAAAAACCTGCAGGTGAGCATAGCATGCCTGGGCAAGGGGGGTGTTCTGAGCCACAGGTATGATCATATGCTTAATTAGTTGGGCCACTTCAGGTCTTGCATTCTGGGCAGCGCCCCCCACACCGAGCCCGGGTCTGAACAAAGAGTCAAACAAAGAAGCAAGAAGCCCCCTCCCTAGGCAGGGCAGTGGCTCCAGTTAGTCTGTACAAGCCATCCGATGAATAAGGCTGTGACTTTAGTTAGCACAATGGCCGGGAGGGGCGGCCACCCAGGACAAACAGAAAGGAGAAGGGAAAGAGGAATGCTAGCAGGGGGACAGCTGTAACAGACACCACCGACATAGCACTGTGCACATGAACACTTATGCTGGCAAAATTTATGTTGCTCAGGTGGATATTTTCTCACACCATGTGCAACAAAAGTTTTGCTGACATAAGTGCTAATGTAGACATGGCCTAAGACACAGAGAGATTAAGTGACTTGCTGAAGGTCACACAAAATGGGAATTAAAACCAGGTCTCCAGAGTCCCTCTACCTCCACACTTGATGGCTGCAGACCTTCACTTCTCTAGTCACTCTAAATCAACGTGCACTTTGGTCTGATCCTCTTATGTGTCCTGTGTAATTCCAAAATATGATCACGGTTGAATTTACACCAAATATCCACCCAAACACATGAAAAGAGCCTGCAGGGATGTGGGTTTTTTTGGGGGAGCATTTTTTTAAATTGCAGCTGGTGACCAAATAAGTTTCTGGAAACTCCAAGGGAACTCTGAACTCTGCTTCAACTATTGTAGCAGAAAGCTTCATAGCTTGAAGACTGACAGGAGGATTCACTACCGTAACAAAAATAACTCCATAAACTACCCAGAAGCATGGACAATCAGTGACCGATAGACCATAGACTGAGAGCAACTTTATGTGGCAGAACAAAGTGTTATGGGGAAGAATGGAGGCACTTCAGGGTAAAGTCAATGCTCTCTAACAAACTAGATTTATTCTCCCTGATTCTGGGCTCTAATAACTAACTCAAAAGGGAGTTGAGGGAGGAGCCAGAGCTCCCTTTTTTCTGTGTATTCCCTGGATTTTCTTTCAAGAAGAAAAACATCCTTACCATCAAGACTGATTCCAGACATGGCTGGAGAGCAAACTTCTGCTGAACACATGGGTTAGGAGAAACCAGCTACCTAATTTCCTTTTTACAGGATACGCTGGCAATGGAAGGAGCTTGGGGCCTTATACTGGATAAGCTCTTCTCCCTCTTGGTTTGTGCTAAAGAAATCACTGCCAAGACAGGAAGTGCTGTTCTAAGGAGCTGAGATGTAATAATCAGTTTGAGTCTGAGCACGAAGAGATTTCTTGTTTGAAAAAGATTTATTTTTTTAAGAAAAAGTCTGGTGACTTTGTAGTGCATGGGCCACTAGTCACGTTTAAGAGATTGGATTTTGTATAGCATGTGCATCTGTTGCTGTAATTAGCATCACTATGTTTATAAACTACTGCACACATGTTCTCTTCTATTCTACTGTAACTATGGTGGGCAGAGTACCCTGCCTCACCACTGAGGCCTTGCACCACTCAACTAATTACAGGAAAATTTGGATTGGGTAAGCTACTATATAAGGGGCATCCACTGGTCAGTTGTTAGAAAAACATTCTTGGCAGCCTTGCAGATAGGCCCTATCGCTCTCCTGGAAGCAGAGAGCACCACAAGTGCAGTCAGCTAAGAAGGAGCAGACAATGTAGGCTGTGGAAGAAAAGGAAATGAATTCAAACAGTTTTTATTTTTTAATGGGCACAAAGTTGCCTACTTTCATTTCTGCATTAGTATGTCTCCTTCCTTTATCATGGTTTTACCTCTGAAAGCTACAAGACCAGCTGTACCATATGCAGATTTAATCTCAATGTTGGCAAACATTCTTATCAGATAACAACCTAATCATATTCAATATAAAGATAAGAAAAATTACTCAGCTAAGATAATGCACTGTAGACAAAGCAGCAACCATTCAGAAAATGGAGCTGAACAATGTCACTGGGCCACTAGAGCTCCAAAAATAATGAACCACTTAAAAAAGAGTGAGTGAATTCTATCTTGTTCCCTCTTGTTCTGCTCCATTTGGTAGTGCCATAGGACAGGGACTGGCCCTTTAACAGGAGTTGGCTTCAGCCCCACTTCTGCCTCATTATCTGCCTCCCAGCTGATGGGCCGGGGCTGGTGTCTGGCTCAGGTGTCCATGCATCAGATATTAATAGCCTAGGGGTAGGGCTGCCTTTAAGAGGGAGCCAGCTCCATCATGGAGGAAGACCAGATACAAGGAAAGACCTAAGGGAAATCTTTCTAAAGAAGCCCAGATTCTGGAGTGGGCCTAGTGGAGCTTCCCAGCTCAGAGAGAGTGAGAACCTGATGCACAGAAACAAGGATAAGGAGAAGATACATCAGCAGGGAGGTACCTGCAAGTGAGCCAGAAGAGACCCATGGGTATGGAGTACCAGGGAACCAGCACTCCCTACCAACCAGATGGAAAGGCCTGACTGCAGTGACCTGCGGAGAATGGCAGGAGCAAAACCTTAAGAGAGAGTTTAGAGCCCATGAGGTGTATAATGGACTAGTGAGTCTCCAGGAGGCCAGGAATTTCTAGTTTTGAATTTAAATACCTTTGTGTATATAATCCAGTTCCTGCAAGGGGATAGCAATTGGAGCACAGCTGTAGTGATTAGTTTGGCTATAGATGGAGGCAAACAGAGGCAGTGTCCAACACTGGATGAGGAAAGACTCTGCTATAGGCAACTTCCCTCCTTGTATTTTCCTTTTGGTGCTTCTGGCCAAAACTATCCCTGTCTCCTTGATGAACTACTTCGTGATACGCCTCACCTATACTTAACCTGAACTGGTCTGGAACAGTTTTAAACCAACTGAGGCTCATTCAGTTTAAACAGAGTTTTGGATGACAAGCCAAAGAATACCCAGTCCCCTTACTGGTTCTGGGGGAAGTCAAAGTGTTATTGATACATTCCAGCATGGTTTTGGTTCTGGCTTCCTTCCTATACCTCAATGTGCCACCCCAGCCACTGAGGTCAACTTGTAGGCTTGTGTTAATTCTACCTAAACTTGAATGCCTTTGAGCTTGGCAGGGCATTAGCACTGGAGGTGCCTTGACTCTGAAAGTTGCTTCTATCTGTTTGCCTAGAGCACAAGCCTGTTGAGCAGTGCTAGTCAAGTACTGTGCCAAATTACATTATTCAGTGAACATCCCTTTTTTTCACTGAATCATCTGCTAACACTTTTGTCGGATTTGACAAGATCCATAGCAGGTTGACTGGCAATAGAATACTCAAATCTACAAGTTACTCAATAAATCCTGGTAACAGTATAAATCTTTGGCATTCTACCAGGTGTGTTTAGGACACAGGATAAAGCCCATCTTTTAGTATTCTGCCTCAAGGGCTTAATACAGTATATAGTTTAATGCTGATAAGTCTTTCTATATTTGCACTGATTAAAAAGTTACACAGGTTATTTACTAATGCTGTTCAGCATCCAGAAAATGCAGTGATGGCAGCATTTGTAAAATGCATAGTGGTCTTTAATCCAAATTAATCTAAATGGTCTTAAAATCATATTTTATATTAACTCAGGCAATGCCTTTCCAAAGCTTTAGACTCCTTTTCCTACTAGGACTTCTTCTCAACACTTTGTCTTTGGTTCATTTTCTTTATGCAGCAAATGACCTTGTATTGCTCCATCTTTCCTATTACAACCTTCAGTGTTTTAAAACAGAACTTAAGCAGAACTAGTGGTGTGAACTGGCTAAAATACAGCAATATTCAAACAATTGGAGACCTTGAACAGTTTCAATTTTCAAAAAAGAAAATATTAGTTATTGAGATTCTGTTTTCCCCCCTTTTGTTTCTGTAGTAATATTTTAGTCCAGGTACCTTGTTGATAAAATAGTACTTACAGGTCAAAAATATGAACATTTTCTTGATTGGCTGAGGTCCTTCATTATGTAATTTGCAAAAAGGAAAACAGAATCTGAATGCTGCTGAGAAAATGGAAGAGGGTATGGGTGTAGAAAAGCTTTTTTCCCCAAGATCTTTATAAAAGCACCACAGAAAAGTGACTTTGAGCTGTGGTGTGTTTTTGGACACCAAGATGAGACAGGCAATAAGCCTACATAACCACATACAACACAGTTACAGAAAGAATACACTCATTCAATGGCTTTGGAGAAGTAAACAAATAAGTAACCTTCAGGGTACTCATCTATAAAGGAACTTATTACAGTTGTGTAAACTGTTCCCTCTTCAAGTCTGCAGGATCAATTTCTCAGTTACAAAATATTAGGTTCTTCACATTAGTTGACGACTGTGCACAGAAACAAAGCATCACCAGGCACCACTTACTCTATTTTTTTTTGACATTCAGATTCTCCCCAAATAGTTCATTCATCCCTACTTACAACGAGGTGAGAGATTTCAAGCCATGGAATGCATCAGGAGCAATGTCAGATATTTGATTCTTGCTGATGTCTCTGTAAAGATACAGCGGGGGAATGACAGGTTACTTGTAAATAGGAATTTGTTGAAAAAAGTTAGATTTTTTTCAGTATTATAAGCACTTTATTACTTATTTCATTATTATTGTTATTTATTTGTATTACCCTAGCATGTGGGAGCTCCACTCACTATGATCACATTGTGATAGGTATTGTACAAACACAGAACAAGAAGATGGTTCCTGATCCAAAGAGCTTACAACTGCAGTTTAAGATGAAGGACAACAGATGGACACAGACAGATGGGGGAATTCAAGAAAACAATGCGACAATATTGGTCAGCATGACAGGCCATGTTATCAGCGCAACAGTGTTGTGAAGTGTTGTCTGAGTGTTGTCAAGCTTTTAGCAGGCATCATGGCAAAGGAGAGTTTTAAGGAGGCATTTAACAATGAGGTGGCTTTGAAGATGTTTATGGAGAGCACCTCCCAAGCAGGAAGGGCAGCATGGAAAAAAGCACAAAGATGCTTGTCTGAAAATTTAACATGTGGGGAACCGAGGCTGGTATCATTAGCTAACCAGAGGCAGGAGTCAATATTTCCAAACTGAGATGATACCTAGGATGGCAATAGGCCATGAAGGGCTTTAAAAGTGGAGACAAGTAGTTTATGTCTGATGCAGTAGAGAGGGGGCACAGTGGAGGGATACAAAGGCCACATCTAGACTACGCGCCGGATCAGCGCGTTAAAATTGATTGCTCGGGGATCGAAATATCGCGTCTGGTCTGGACGCGATATCTCGATCCCAGAGCATGCTTAGATCGATTCCGGAACTCCAGCTAGACGACCGGACTTCCGGATTCGACACGGTGAGCCGCGTGGATCGATCCCGCGCAGTGAAGACGGGTGAGTAAATCGATTTTAGATATTCGATTTCAGCTACGCTATTCTCATATCTAAATTGCGTATCTAAAATCGATTTAATCTCGTAGTGTAGACCTGGCCAAAGAGAGGGATGACATGGTTAAAGCAATGGGCTAGGAAAATGAGCTCTATAGTAGCATGCTGAATGGATAGGAGCAGGACAAGACTGTATTTGTCAAAGCTAGAGAAAAAGATGTTGTGGTAATCAAGATGTAAGATAGTGACAGCCTAGACAAGAATTTTAGCTTCATAAACAAAACAAAATGTGTTAGCCTTGTTTAGGGTTAATCATGGGTTAGAGTATATAACCATCCTAAGAAATGTGGGTACTAGGTTAATAGATAAGTCTTTCCTGTGCCAGATCTCTGTTTGGCAGTGACGTATGCTTGTATGGGGCAATAAATAGCCATTTCTCTGATTTTAAAGACCAGAATTAGTGCCACTCAGAACTGGTGCTGGACAGTAATAAATTATGCCACTGATATAAGGTTCTTAATGAACACTCTTGCCCGTTGCGGATGAGCAAAGCACATTCTACTGCACCCCTCATCTGAGGGGAACTCTGCTTGGCATTTAAACCTAGATTATGACCCTATTCTACCACCAGTATGGTGTAAAGGGGTCATAAATCACTATAGAATCTGGTCAAGGCATTAAGTTTCAGTAAGGTCCCCTTCACACTCCCATTATAGCTGCGCTGTGGCATCTAATCACAACATGCTTTCACTGTTTCAACAGAAGTTTTGAAAATGCTAAAGACCCAGTCCATCCTCTATTACAGGTAGGATATGAACATGTTGTGCTGGGTGCCCGAACATGGCTATGACGTCAAATCATCTTCTCTAAGATACTTAGTACATGCAGAACTTTAAGCATATAAACTGTCTTCCTTTGGAATGATACCTGCTTATGTCAACACTGACTCTGTTCCATTATTGTTCAGGCTAGTAGAATCGGACACAGGTAGTCTTTCACATACTACATTTCCATTGTCACTCCATTTCTGCTAGAAGACATGTTCAGAACATTGGACGGGCTTATGCAACAAACCTAATTTGAGTAGCAGCATCCTAACATCTCTTTAGGAATCTACAAGGAATAAGGTTTTCTCACAAAGCTCTTAACGAAGTGATTGATCTAATGATGTTTCCTTCTATAGCATTTTGGTTCACTTTTGTCCACTGGAGTTTCATTTTTGTGGTTTATCTTTAGCTATACTCACTACAGTCAAGTCTGTGGTGAGTATAGCTAAAGAAGAACCCCTTTCATGTCCCTCTGAAATCTGTTTAGGAAATCAGTTAACACTGATTGCACTTTGTGTCTAGACAGTAAGATGCAAACAGCAGCCTTCATAGAAGAGCCACATTTCTTGGCACAGAGTTTATACTATGGCATCTATTCAGGAATATTTTTTCAACTCATTACAATGGAGTAGAGCAATGTGATAGATCAGAACCCTAACATCTGAAAGGGGAACCTTAGTTTTGGAATTAAACATCTGAATGCAGCCTGTTTCTGTATATGTCACATTTTGATTGAAACAAAAGATTTTGTCCCTCCTCCCCCTCTCCAATTTAGGATGCTAATCTGGGTATAACTAATGGTGCCTGAACTTGCATAAATAGCATGCTGGGAGATGACATTCACCCACCTCTTGCGGATGTGGTATGATCAGCATTAGAAGATAATTAGACACATTATTTCCTTTCCATTAGAGCCCAGGCTGAATCTCCTCCTGCCTTGATTGAGGCACAAGGATTCAGTTAAGATTTTGCTTTTCTTTTTGTTTCCTTTCTATGGCCTGCCTCTTTGTGGTAGGTTCACTCCACTCTAGTGCTTGATTTACATCAGGAAAGGGTGGATACATGCTTTCCTAACCTTTCATTACTAAGTCAGTTTAAGTCACAGAGCACAAACTTTCATAGTTTTGGATATCACTAGAATCACTGAGTGGAACTGCAGCTCTTTAGCTGGGAATTTAATAGACTGATCAGGATTCCATCCAGGCAGAGAACTCATTAACCATCTCAAAGTCTCATCTCCTTATGCCTATGACAACACAGAAGTGATTTCTTTTTTGAAAAGTCTGGTAAACACACTCTGAGCAGTGGTGGGCAACCTGCAACCTGTGGGCCACACGTAGCCTGTCAGGGTAATCTGCTGGCGGGCTGCAAGACAGTGTTATATTGACCATCTGCAGGTACAGCTGCCCACAGCTTCCAGTGGCCACGGTTTGCTGCTCCTGGCCCATGGAAGCTGCAGGAAGCAGCGCGGGCTGCAAGGACATGCTGGCTGCCGCTTCCCGCAGCTTCCATTGGCCGGGAACGGCAAACTGCGGCGAATGGGAGCTGAGGACGGCCATGCCTGCGGATGGTTAATGTAAACACTGTCTCATGGCCTGCCAGCGGATTACCCTGACGGGCCACGTGGGTTGCCCACCACTGCTCTTGAGGATGACTGCACACAGCTGCTGTGTAGGAGTACAAATTGGTTCTATCTCTGCAGCAGGGAACAAGGCATATCTTGTGCTTCTTGGATAGCATATGAAGATGATTTAAGTTTCTTCACTGCCCTCTGTAAGAGCTTTTGAGACAAACTACTGAATAATGTTTAGAGCTGGTTGAAAAATGAAAAACAAACAAACCTACAATTCATAAAATAATTTGAGGAACAGTCATATTGCAACATTAGTTGGATGGTTGTGAAACTTTGTGACCTGTTTATTGCTAAGATGAAAGGTGTTAACGTTAAATATCAGAAAGAAGTGCAGTTATATTGTTATTGCCACACTCTTCTGGGGGCTGGAGTCCTCAATCTTGTGCCCAAAATGCACCTGAGAAGCACAAGTAAAATAGTAGAAGATGGCTTGGTGATGTTTCTATAAATTTTCAAATCCATAGACTCTGCAATCATATATTTGTCTACTAGAAGGGTGAAATCTTCCTTCTGAGCTAGATCAATTGAGTTGCAGTAGTTAACCATGTGCGGAGGCATGAATAACTGTAGTGAGGTCTATGACAGATGAAAGGTTTCAACCAAGAGAAGATGGGATAAGTTCTCTTGGATACTGCTGCTACCTGAACATCCAGTGCCAGTTAAGCATCCACTCTAAATAGTGAGTTTTAACTAAAACAAGTATAACTTCTCAATCCAGGAAACAGCTATAACGTCTTCCCTCTCATCAGGATGTTGCCCTTACCCCCCATCTTATTTAGATGGAGTCTCAGCTAACCAGCTCTAACTCAGGTCTAAGCTCAGCCACACACTGGGAAGCAAAAACTTCACCATCTTTTAGGAAACTGAGCTAAGTACCATCAAAATATTGAAAAAAAACATTCTAACATCCTCACACGTAGACTAAATAGCAGAAATAGTAGGATAGAACCTTCTGGTACTCCACAGCATTGACATAATATCACCCTCTGATTGCTTTCACAGAAAAAATGGAGAGACTTTTTGTTCTCCTTGGTATACTCCTGTTAGGGCCCACAGACATGTTATTAATTCCGCTGATATGAAAGGCTCCTGCCATTTCTAAAGAATCAGCATGAACAAGTGCGCTTTTCCCCATATCAGAAGGTCATCAGCCAATGAAGCCAGCACAGTCTCCATGTCATACCATAACTAGGTCTAACAGCAGAGAGAAAGGAACTAAGAAAATCTGAAGACTTCTGATGATGCCAGAGCGGTCTAATTATCTTCTCAACGCTATCTCCCAAAATATTAAGATTAGAGGCATGAATGGTGAGCCTTTTAGTATTAAAAGCGAGTTTGACCACAATTCAGGCTTGCATTAGTAATACTAGCATCCTGCAGTCCCAAAGGGAGATGGCAATAACCACCAATAGTAATGGAACAAATAGATCTCCACTAGATTTCACAAACCCTGATGAGCACTGGTCCAGATTACAGATCCTCACTGTCCCATAACAATTCTGAACCTCACTAAGTAGACAGAGAAATGTCACATTTATCCTGCCACACACTGATAAGGACATCTCTCGATCTCCATAGAAGCCATCCTTCAGTGTCAATACCATGTGTGAAGTACTTGGGGATTTCCTCTCTAAAAGTGGATAAATAATGTAAAATTAACATCTGGCATAATGGTTTACTGTTTCACTATCATGGCAGGAATAGCAATAAGGCTATGTAGAATCAGAACTGCAATAAAGGCTGTCTTTCTCATATCTGTATATACATTTTTAAATTGAAAAGACCTATTTTTAATAAGAAGAATATAAGAATGGCCATACTGGGTCAGACCAAATGTCCATCCACCACAGTATCCTGTCTACCGACAGTGACTAATGCCAGGTGTCCCTGAGGGAGTGAACCTAACAGGTAATGATCAAGTGATCCCTTTCCTGCCATCCAGCTACAACTTCTGACAAACAGAAGCTAGGGACACCATTCCTTTCCCATCCTGGCTAATAGCCATGAATGGACTTAACCTCCATGAATTTATCGAGTTCTCTTTTAAACCCTGCTTTAGTCCTAGCCTTCACAACCTCCTTAGGCAAGGAGTTCCACAGGCTGACTGTGCGCTGTGTGAAGAAGAACTTCCTTTTATTTATTTAAACCTGCTGCCCATTAATTTCATTTGGTGGCCCCTAGTTCTTATGTTATGGGAACAAATAAATAACCTTTCCTTATTCACTTTCTCCACACCGCTCATGATTTTATATATCTCTATCACATCACCCCTTAGTCTCCTCTCTTCCAAGCTGAAAAGTCCTAGTGTCTTTAATCTCTCCTCATATGGGACCCATTCCAAACTCCTAATCATTTTAGTTGCCCTTCTCGGAGCCCTTTCTAATGCCAGTATATCTTTTTCGAGATGAGAAGACCACATCTGTACACAGTATTCACGATGTGCATGTACCATGGATTTATATAAGGACAATAAGATATTTTCAGTCTTATTCTCTATCCCCTTTTCAATGATTCCTAACATCCTGTTTGCTTTTCTGACTGCCGCTGCACGCTGCGTGGATGTCTTCAGAGAACTATCCAAGATGAGTCCAAGATCTCTTTCCTGATTAGTTGTAGCTAAATTAGCCCCCATCATATTGTATGTATAGTTGGAGTTATTTTTTCCTGTGTGCATTACTTTACATTTATCCACATTAAATTTCATTTGCCATTTTGTTGCCCAATCATTTAGTTTTGTGAGATCTTTCTGAAGTTCTTCACAGTCTGCTTTTGCCGTAACTATCTTGAGCAGTTTAGTATCATCTGCAAACTTTGCCACCTCACTGTTTACTCCTTTCTCTAGATCATTTATGAATAAATTGAATAGGATTGGTCCTAGGACTGACCCTTGGGGAACACTAGTTACCCCTCTCCAGTCTGAAAATTTACCATTTATTCCTACCCTTCGCTCTCTCTTTTAACCAGTTCTCAATCCATGAAAGGATTTTCCTTCTTATCCCATGACCTTTGGGACCTTTTCGAAGGCGTTCTGGAAAGCTAAGTACGCATGTCCACATGTTTGTTGACCCTTTCAAAGAACTCTAATAGATTAGTAAGATATGATTTCCCTTTACAGAAACCATGTTGACTTTTGCCCAACAATTTATGTTCTTCTATGTGTCCAAAAATTTTATTCTTTTCTATTGTTTCAACTAATTTGCCTGGTACTGACGTTAGATTTACTGGTCTGTAATTGTCAGGATCACCTCTAGAGCCCTTTTTAAATACTGGTAATACATTAGCTATCTTCCAGTCATTGGATACAGAAGCTGATTTAAAGGACAGGTTAAAAACCATAGTTAATAGTTTCACAATTTCACATCTGAGTTCTTTCAGAACTCTTGGGTGAATGCCATCTGGTCCCAGTGACTTGTTACTGTTAAGTTTATCAATTAATTCCAAAACCTCCTCTAGTGACACTTCAGTCTGTGACAACTCCCTAGATTTATCACCTACAAAGGACATCTCAGGTTTGGCAGTCTCCCGAACAAGCTCAGTCGTGAAGATCGAAGCAAAGAATTCATTTAGTTTCTTCGGAATGACTTTATCATCTTTAAGTGCTCCTTTTGTATCTCGATCATTCAGGGGCCCCACAAGCAGGCTTCCTGCTTCTGATGTACTAAAAAACCATTTTGTTATTATCTTTTGAGATTTTGGCTAGCTGTTTTACAAACTCCTTTTTGGCGTTTCTTATTAAATTTTTACACTTAATTTGGCAGTGTTTACACTCCTTTTTATTTATCTCACTAAGATTTGACTTCCACTTTTTAAAAGATGCCTTTTTATCTCCCATTGCTTCTTTTACATGGCTCTTTTTTAGTTCTTTTACTGTGTTTTTTAATGTGGGGTATACATTTAAGTTGGGCCTCTACTACGGTGTCTTTGAAAAGTGCCCATGCAGCTTGCAGGGATTTCATTCTAGTCATTGTACCTTTTAATTTCTGTTTAACTAACCTCCCCATTTTTGCATAGTTCCCCTTTCTGAAATTAAATGCCACAGTGTTGTGCTGTTATTCCCACCACAGGACTGTTAAATGTTATTATATTATGGTCACTATTTCCTAGTGGTCCAGTTATAGTTATCTCTTGGATCAGATCCTGTGCTCCACTCAGGACTAAATACTACTACTTAATAGTATTTTCAAGAATAATCTTTTATTCTTTTAGATTTATACAGGTGACTGAAAAAAACTAGCCTACTATATTTGTTTTGAAATCAAACCTAATTTGAGTACTTACAAAAACAAGGGCATACAATATATTGCTACAAAAGTTCAAACCCCTCTTGTAAGAACCATCTCTCCTGCCTAATCAGTGGAAACTAAATTAAAGTGATGCAAATAGATAGGGTGATCAGACTTCCCTATGCTGAATATGAGACACCTGGTAAAATAACTCATATTCAAGCGAGTTCAGTGGCAATCACCTAGAACCATGCACTACAAACACTCAAATTAACATCAGGTTGTCTGAGCCCCTGTTAAAAAGAAATACTATGTAGCTAGATTCTTTTTATTTACCTTATCTTTAAGGCTTCAGGGTTCACACAGGGAGGGGTCATACACGCAACCCGCACGCACACGGGGAGAGCTGACACATCCACACTCCCGTACATGTCTCTCACACGGGGGGTGACCAACCGACCCAACCCTTCTTGCCTGGCGCTCTCCATCCTCCATGCCTGGCTGGGCCCCCAGGAAGACCCACCTCTCTTAGTACCTGGCTCCCCGTCTTCCTGAGGCAACATGTGGGGTGGGGGCATGCAGGGTCATATGCCCCCCTCCAGATTTCTGCCAGGCTCACACCAGAATGTGGCCAGCAGCAGCCTTTCGGCACTGTGCAGGAGGCAAAGGACAGCAGGTACTTCCAGCCACAGGGGAAAGTGGGGGATGGATGATCTGGCCTGTGTCTTTGCAGAGCTCATCTCTTCCCCCCAACTCCTGTCACTGTGACTGGAAGCAGCTTGTCCCTTCCTACCCACAAAGTGTTGAAAGGCAGCTAACACCTCCAGGCTACTGCTGGCCACTGATATAACCCAGCTGCTTCCTGTCCCCCAGCTACAGTATGGGTAGGAAGGGGCTAAAGCCTAAGGATGCATTGTGTACCAGGGCCCAGGAAAGCTGACTGCGGGGGCTTCAGCGAATTTGGTCAGAGAAGTAGTTCAGCAGGGGAGGGTGCCCAGGGGATGGAGCAGCCCCACGCTCCCTGGGGGCAGGACCCAGGGCAGCGGGGGGCATGTGAAGAGGGTGCTAAGCCTTGCCTGGGGGGCTGCCTTGGAGCTTGCAGTGTTCAGGGCATGAACAGGATGGAAATCACCGCCTCCCCCGCACCTCGGCCACTCCAGAGCTCAGCTGAGGGGCAGAAAGGCTTCCTCATGCCAGCGCTGTGTGGGGCTCTGGCACACACAAGGCTCAGCTCCTCCTGGTCAGTGCCCAGGCCAGAGGGTCTTGGGCTTTCCCGGGACGCCGGCCCAGCCAGAGTTAATAGGGGAAGGATGGAGCCTGCTGGCCAGGCTGTTGGTGAGCTGAGCACTCCAGTGAGAGGCTAGTTCTCTGCACAGCGCTGGGAATAGGACATACCCTGCTGAGGGAGATATGGAGGAGCAGTGGGGCTATGTGGGGAGGTGGGGGGTGAAGGGGCAAAGCAGGGAGGGGACAGTGGGAGGGGGAGCACGTAAAGGGCTGATGGGTGGGCAGCGGAGGAGACACATAACCTGCCTCAGCCTGACACCTGCCAGCACTCATCAGCCACCACAGCTCGCAGTGCACTGCCAGTGCTGGCTGGAAACAGGACGGAGAGTGGGGCCCTGCTGGCCAAGAGCCAGTACACAGCTGGGGGCTGCACTGACAGACCAGCAGGAGTAACAGCCAGCCCCATGCGCTGCAGCTTTGCCCCACCACCAGTCTTGCACACTTATCCCCATCATCAGTTACTGGACCCCCCACTCACTGCTGGTGGGCAGGCGGCTGGCAAGCAGGGATCCGGCCAGTAGCAGGACCTGCCAGTACTGATGTGGGGAGACAAAAAAATATGGGACAATTTGGGTGTTTTTAAGAAAAAGTAGGGACTCCTGCAGGAGGCCTTAAAAAGAGGACTGTCCCTTTAAAAATGGGACATCTGCTTACCCTACAAATAGACATCTGAATGCAGAAGAGAAAATAATTGTAACTCAAAATCTTCCCTGTGGAAAGGAATTCAATGTTTAGAAAGAAATAAAGGGGACATCGATTAATTATTTCATATGCTACACAACAGAGAAGTTTATCTGCATGTTATTAAGGATTTCATGCACTGTTAAGCATCCTGGGCCAATTCCATGCTGCTTTATACTTTGAAAAAGAGTTTATCTATACAATCCTCAGTAGTTTCAACATCTGAAAATAAAGAAGATAAAATTCAAAATAGTACAAGCTACAAGTATAATCTTCTATGTTAGTCTTAGTTTTAAACTTACATTCTCTTAAGTTTCTTGTACTGGGAAAAAGCTCCAGGGGGAACTGTTTTGATGGAATTCTGTTCCAAGCGTCTAAAAACAAACAGAGTAATATAAACATTAAATATAAGATTGTAACGCAGGAATAACGTTAAATGTTATAACGTCTTTTTGTACAAATATATAAAACTCTATTTGAAACAGATTTTCTTTTGAAAGCCACTAAAATTCAGCAAATGGCTTTTTAGGAAACAAATTCATGTTCCTGACTAACAAAATTTCTACCAAAAAAAAGGAAAACCCAGTTACAGAGTATTTCACAGTAAGATGGTAAATTTTGTTCTGTGGGAGCTAAGCTCACTTTGTCCTTTCTCAAGATAGACACATTGCAAATCACCATCAGCGTCTTCAGGGCCAACTGAATTAATAAAAGATTTCCGATGTATATTGTAATATTTCTCACCAAAGATAAGGTAAAAAATATCAATTCCCTGCAAGTACAAAGCAGTTATCACAAAAGGATGGGAAATTTCCATCTCAAATAAGTTGCTTTATTCTTCTTCTCTGAAGTGATAAAGGATGCTTTCAAGCTGATTCAGATCTAAGACAATACTTTCTACGCATATGTTCACAACTCTCAATATAGTCACTTATCTTAAGATAGAATTTGGTCTGCAATGTCAGACCACTAGACCATGTTCTCTCACGGATAAGTAAATCTGTTTGTAAAGCATGGGGGTAAAAGCAAGGAACTTAAGTTCTAAACCTGGCTATGTCACTAACTCACTGTGTCACTTTTTTATTGAAGGCCTTATAAATAACTTCTGTATCAGTTCTACCATTTGTAATTTGGGAATAATAATGCTTTATTATCCATCTCACATAGGTGTTGCAAGGATTAGTATATATTTGTGATATACTTTGAAAAAAGAAAATGCTATATACAAAGCATAAAGCTTTTTGCCTCTTCTGATGCCATTCAAGAAATAAAAGGAGAGGTCCCAAGAGATAAAACACAACACCTTTTTCACTACCTTAAAATGCCATTTTTACTGCCATAAACAGAGAGGCATCCCATATAAAACACTATGGATGAGATTAACAGTAAAATAAAACACAAAAAATTACAAGATTGACTGAGGAATATAAATAAATAAGCTTTAAATAAGCTTTTAAAATATTTGTTCATAAAAAAGTTTCTAAGTAGACATTTTAAAAGGTTCCCATAATCCTCAAGAACAGGCTGTGTGATCTCCCAGGTTAATAATAAAAGTGAATCCCAATAAACTGAACTCAAAATACTCAACTTATCATGTTATCAAAAATTCTTATATCCAACTCTGACACTGGCATTGAAATCTACTAAGCCTCTATTTTACAAAAAGAACTTCATAAAATCCTGAGTTTTAACTGTGTTGGCATGGCCACCAATCACTCTCGTTGGAAATGACAGAGGGTTGAAATACAAAAGCACCTCACCGATCCCAAAGGGGCCAAGGCAACCCAATACACTGCTTTCTTTAAAAGCAGTTGTGGTGATAGGTGCTTAAGAAAACAATTCCCTGAGATGACATGGAGTTAATCAGCATTGATTCCAGCTGCAACCACATGGAAGAGAAACAAAAAAGTGAAAGTATGAGTATGGAGATAAAATGCAGTGCAGCAAGAAGATGAAGCATGTGTGTCTTAAAGGACCGCAGGAGAATGAAGAGGGAGCGTATGAAGCCTATAGCTCTTTACCTCAGAGAATATTCTCCAAATGATCTGTGCCTGCAACGAGTAAGCAAAAATCCCATTTCCCCCAATACATTTTTATTTTGGCTGTCTTACAGGAAACAGTTTAGTGGAACTGAAGAGCAAGTAAAACAATGTGTATGTAGTCACTGCCATCAAGCTTTACTGTTACCATTCCTATTTTGTGAATCCATTATTTGACTTAATTATCTTAATTATTTTGTGAGTTGAGTCTCTGTACAAGATTTCCCTCCCAGTTAGTCCTAAATAGTATGGTACGCACATACACTGCACTGCAGGGGAATGAGCAGTGAAATTCAAATTGCTGCGAATATCAGCACACTGGTGTTTTAGTGTGCATGTGCTTCGCAGAGCTGCAACAGACTTTTCCTAGACATTCAAAGGTCAATTTTTCAGCAAAACCTTTTGCGTTACAAACTCACAAAAGTTTCCATGTGAACTAATTTCTATGAACAAAGAAGGGAGTTGTTTCCCAACTACCCACTTTGCAGATACAACTTAGGGTTTCACGTGCTTCAGAGGTGCATGTCCATTTACACAGGAGCAATCAATTGAACTGAATTGCAAGATGAGGTTAGGCTGGGTGAAAACTTGGCCCTGTATTAATAATTCTTTGAAGTACACAAGAAAATGCCACACATAAAGAACAGACGCATTTATATGTAAAAGACAGCAACTCCCCTCCCCCTGCTTCCCCAACACGCGCACACACCAAATTGCAATCACCAGGGATTAAAGTCCACACCTCCCGCAAATATGAAAAATAAATAACCTAGAGGAGACCAGAGTCGGGGGAAAGAAAGAGAGATTAGGATTCCAGAGGGTTGTTTCACAGGGAGTTGGCCAGTAACTCCTAGAAACAGCACTGAGTTCTTCGCCATTCACCACAAATGAGCAGCAGATGGCCTGTGATGAAAATAGATGGTCAAGGGTGGTATCACATGCTGCTGCATTTTCAGCTTAGTTCCGCAATAAGCTCTTGATTTTATTTAATTTTTAGGAAGTCCTTTCTGTGAGAGACTAGGCTGAACAGATGATGCTTAGTGGGCCCTATCATGATAATGAGGTCATGCAAGTAGATGCATGTAGATTCCAAACTTGCCACAAAGCACAGTCGACATTTACTGTATAATATTAAAACGAGTAACTGGAAAATATGAAGTAGAAACTTGAGCTTTACAATTTCTTTATTCATAAATGCACGTTATTGAGCTGTGGGTACAGGTTGAAATTAATATTTATATTATTAGAAATGTGAACAACATAAGTGATTTACTTTACTAGTTAGTACTACTATCCTGCCTAACCTCACTACCTAAGCAACATGCATACAGGTCAGCATTAGATGGGAGATATCCAAGGAACAATTAGGTTCTGCCAGAAGAGGCGCTGATGGTTCTGAGAGGTCACTCTTCACTCTGAGTCAGTGCTGACTCACCACTAAATAGTGGGGAACAGTGCTGCTAGAAGCACAATCTTTCAAATGAGATGCAAAATGGAGGTTCTTACTAAATCATGTAACACTTCGCAAAACAAAATAAAAACAAAAATATGGTTTGTGGTAACCTGAACATCTTGGTTAAATTCTGTTTTAAGAGCAGAGCTAGGCAGAATGAAATGGATCTAATTTGCATCTTCAAGTAGACAGCATTCTTTAGCCCGTGTCACAGTGTGTTGGATGGTGTTGCTGTATGTTGTTAAAGAGCAACAATTGTTTTACAGCAGAAGTGACTGAGATTTCAGTGGCCAGTGAAGTGATCCATTATGTATCTTTTACTTGCCTCTCTGGAATACGAGGAAACAATTTTTGAGAGACATTCTGAGATCTTCTGATGAAAGATGCAAACACAGAAGAATAATCTGTATTGACTATTTGAACCCTTTCGCCCCGTTCTAGATTTCTGTACAGTTTGGATTTGATGTGAAAATGTAAAAGTAAATAGTTGGAAAATGAAGAAAAAAATCAGGAAAATTTGTTTCCATTCAACATCCAAATTTCATTTTCACTAATATTTTGCAACCAGCTGTATTTTACAGACACAGCACCAAACAAGTGGGATCCATGAGAATACAATGTAAAGAATGATAGAATAAATGACTCTATATGAAAGGTACTGTTAAACCTTGGGTTTTTGCTCGTCCATTCAGTTATCCTCTTCATTCTGCCATGTCAGCTGCTGCCTGAGAGCACCTTTCGTACTGCCCAGATGTATTATAGATGCTGCACTTCCCCCTTCTGATATGAACAGTGCTGTGTCTGCCTTTGGAAGTTTTACTTTTAAAGCTTCAATGACAATGGATGTCAACGGACAAGAGCAATTTTCTTTATTCCCCTCTAATAAAGTATCAGAGCCTGGAAAATGCAGAAGGCCTGATGGATTCAAATATATTTTTCTTCTAATAATGTGACTTGGGAGATCTTTTTGATTTTTAAATGACTTTGTGGCACTAAGAGCAGATAGTAAACAAAACAGAAAATGAAAGAGGGGGAAAGGACGCACTTAAAGGTGACAAATGATCCTCTGGCAAAGAATAAGCACTCAAAATCCCATCCTAATCCATCTCAAAAATCCCATCCTAATCCATCTCAAGGTTCACTGGGTGCAAATCTTTTTGTCATCTCCTCATCTGGTGCTTACACTACTCAAACACATGCAGGAAAACACAAAAAGATAAAAAACAACTACCTAACGCAGCTTTCTTAGAGCCAGATCACATAATTTGGAGCAACAAAGCCATTTGTCTTGAAGAGTAATGCCTGTTGCAGAGTGGGGGAGACAGTCATATTAATTTGGGTCTCAGCTATCTCTTTTTCATTGGGGGAAAAAGAATTTGTTATGAGGCTTGCTAATGGAGCAGTTTGCTAGCAATTTTCCCATTTCAAACAACATCTCAGCTGCTAATGCGTAATGGATTGTCAAGCCTACCCATAACACAGACAAATCACTAGCTTGGGAAAAAAGAGAGAGAGGGAGCGAAACATCAGTACTGATAATTCTTAGCTGTCAAATGAATAGAGTCTACAAATGAGACAGCCACGGTCTATTAACAGTGTTGTTGTGCCGTGCTTGAGATGTGTCAGAAAACGTCCCTTCCGCAAGAGGCAGCCATGAACATCCCTGCTGGGAGAGGGTAAAGTAATGTACAACCGCCAATCTACTCAATGGATCATGTTGCTCTGTTAAATGGCCAAAGTTCTTACAGGCTTGCATCATTTGGGTGGCCAAGAGCTGAAAGAAATATCTGGTAGAAAGAGGGACATCAGTACCTTGCTAGTTCTCATTTGTCTGAGAGGGTACACAGAGCCTATTCAAAGGTCATCGGGAAGGTGTTAGTCCTCTGTCCCTGGCTGGAGGAAGGATAGCCTATCCCGCGTGTAAGGATTTGCAGGGTCGCAAGTCAAGGTCAGTGGTGGGAAATTACTTAATTCCTCCCAGTGCATTGTGCTGTGAAGAGTTGGGGATTGGGACTAGCAGTGTCAGGGGGGAAGGTGGGGGATCTCTAGGAAGCATCAGAGACCAAATGAGAAGTGTGATTCTTCCTGACACTTGAGTAAGATGAGCTGCATCTTAAAAGTTGCCAAACTTATGCTTGGGACTTTGATGAAGGAAGTCTGCTGAATTTGTTTGGCCCATAACAGGAACTGGTCATCAGATTTACTCTTCTCTTTGATTACAAGTTGCCTCAAAGAGGTATTGAAACCTGACCTAGGTCTGCTTAACCCTTTCCAGCCCTGAATGGCCTGTCTCACTCTGCAACATTAGTTCCATCATAATTACACTAACATATCCCTAGGTCACTGTATCAAAGTATATATCAAAAGGTAAGCACTATGTAAAATGCATCGTGGTTACGAAAAAATACTGCTTTGCATTTATCCAATCAGTACCAGCTTCTTACTATGTAATTAAAGGAACAAAGTAAAATTCTATTTGTACTGAATTACTGCAGTGCACAACAAAACAATGCCAATAAGTGATTTGGACGGCACTATGTAAACAAAGTCTGAGGTCAAAATGCAGTCTTACTGCGTCAGAAGCTTTGAAGGTTGGCACTGCTGAGTGCTGGCCTTTGTTATCTCTTCTCTCCCCTCCTCACCCAAAGGACAACAGAAATGCTTTAATGGCTGTGTGTTTGGGGATAGAGGAACACCAAATATTCTAAATATATCTCTTTGCACTCTGCTGTTGTTTTAAGTAATGGATATTTAAAGCTTTCATTCCCTTCCTAATTGGAGCTGCTGCTACTACCATTATACAACACTGAATATATGTGGTTCTCTCACTGTCTTAGGGATTTATACTGCCACCAGAGTATCTGAGTGCCTTCCAAGCATAATCAATACTATTTATTAAGAATCATAATGAAACCATTATTTTCCCACTGCAACCAAGGGAATTTACTTCTTCCCAACAGACTCACCTTTACCTTCACACTTCATGGCTTCTTATGGGGTGGAGGAGCTGTGGTCAGCAACCTGCCCTCCGAGGGAGGAAACAAGAGGGCAGCTAGCAACTCCCTTCCACGTACCAAGTGTTTTGTTATGTATTTTTTTTTAAGGAACTAGCTGACTATCTCCCATGCCCTAATCTCCATCATCTTTGAATGGTATTGGAAATCTGTCAGCTTCAAAAATTAGCCTCACAGAACTTGGATCTAATGCATACCAGAGATGAACATGTGACTTTGGATCAGAAATGATTAGACTGATAAATATCTAAGCAGTTTCCAAGCACACGGACACTGCAGATTTATTCACTCACAAAGTCATGTTGGTCAACTTTTGCATAAGTTCTGAAACATTACGGTAGTTTTAAGGAAACATGAGTTAGGTCTCAGGTATGTCCATTAAAAACAAAAGATTGTTTACCTACATGCACTTTCATCCACTTATCCAAGTAAGACCACGTCTTCCTAATTACCTTTTCCTTTGGTTTCTCAAGGCACTTGCTCTTCTCTGTCTGCACCATTCCATTTCAACATAGCTGCAGATCTTCAGGTTTAACCCAGAGTCATGGAGCAGGAATATGAGTTTTCACCATCAGTTCAAATCTTCTTTCAAGTGATAATGAACAGTTGTTCACACAACTATGGGCTGTAGATTCTTCTGATCCATACTGCATCTTTAAAAAGCTAGTGATGGAATTCTTGACTGAATTTTTAACTATTTCTCTAACTAAGGGCAGATCTTTAGCAGCCAAAATTCCCATTGGGATTGTCAAGCCTGAAATGGTCTCTTAAAATAAATCTCTGTACACTAACCTAGTTGGATAGTAATGCTCAGCAAAGAGCTCTCTAGTGTGACAGCTGACAACTTTTAGAGTAGAAACAATGGGCTTGTTCTGGTCTCTGATATAGCTCCATGAAAACCCATTAAAAACTCAACAATTGCCACACCATGGCATCTGCAGTTAATTAAGTCCAAATTGATATGTATCAACAGCACTTTCACTACCAGCTTGTAAATGCTGACTTTAGCAACCATTGTATGAATCCATGAGATGCAACAGAGTATTTTCCATATGCTAAAGAGGAGAGGCCTCAGTCTGAATCAAGCACTTCCTTGTGTTAGGTACTCTCCAAACAGACAGGAAGATGGTCCTAATTTTTCTCTCCTGCTGCCGTGCTCTGTGGTAGCTTTCTGTTATTGACCCTAGTTTATTTATAACGTGGATGTGTCTTTCTTCAGAAGCAGCCAGATGACTGTGACATGTTGATACATCTGAACAAGAGGGTCCCAACTCTTCTGCCTCAACACTGATGCATGCAACAGACCCTGGATAAAATACTCTGCCCTTCGCTTTGCTTCTCAATAAATCCATCAGTGTCATTCTCTCCTGCCTCCCTCCCTAAGCCATTAAGCCTTCCACTTCCAGATACCTGCAGGAGTCTTAATCCACCATGCTTCTGCCTCTCATGGCCTCATTGAGACTTCAATAGGTGGCTCCCCTCCTTGGAGGTTGTTCCTCAAAGCAGCAGCAGTAGTGAGGGTCGCAGGAGTTTCTCTTCTGGCTGGTAGAGGTGGGAGGAAGAGGGCTCCCAACTCCCTCCTAGAACCAGGTGTCAATTTGTGGGCAGGGGCTGAGAGGAAAACAGGCATGAGTGGGGCAGGTTCCACGTATTACTGGACTTCTAGTCAGTGCAGCAGAAACTTGCCTTCAAATACCCTCTTCTGTATGCTTTGCTGTAGTGGTGTGGTAAGGGGTGGTGAGAGGGTCTATGTCTATGCAGTTTCTTCCCCATAAATAGCTTCAGAGACTAATGGGGAGCTCAACAGGTGATTGTTCCCCTTATATTAACTGACATGGTCATAGCAACAGCAAGAATGCTTAGCAAAGGAGTGGGTGGCAAGCATTAAACAAGGCCAAACACAGTTTTTCTGGGTTGAATGTGGAACAATGTTGTGCTGCTTCCACCATTAAATATAACCCATTTTCTGTCCAGGATCACCCGACTCCGCATGGGGCTGCCTTGCCCATGCTTCCACAGGGGAGTGAGAGGACTGTGTGCTTGGGGCCTCTGTGTGTGGATCTGGGAAGGAAAGACTCACTTTGCTTGAGGGAGATATTTGGCTCTTCCCAACCCCCCATTGCTGAAATGGGGCCTAGAGCTACACAATCCATTTGTTGGGTGTGCATTGGTACACATGGGTCTATCCTTTCAAGATGTCTTGGCAAGAAGAGGGGCAAGAAACTTAGGACCACTTCAGCATTAAGAACTTTGCAGGCAGACTCCTGCACCACATGCCACCCCACTAACTTTAGTGAGGCTTGGAATGCGTGGTTCTCAGTGCAGGATTAGAGTCTTAATTTTTATCGTATATAAACAATGCAACTCTTACAGGGCCCAAAGGCTGAGTCTGTTACCAAGAGGCTTGCTCAACCTCTGAGCCCTCTGCAGCTCGGTAGTATTTGAGGATTCTGGTTTAATGTATTGGAAAACACCCTTGCACCTTGCCAATTTGATTGTAGTTAAATTTCACACATGTAAACAAGAAGTGGTTTTCAACTAATCAGTATTAACTAATGTGTATGTGGCATTTGGACTTATCTCTGCTTTTTTGTTCTGCTTTGTCACAAGAAGAACATCTAGATCCTTAATGAGCCACATGGTCATCTCATTATGCTCATTAATCCTTAGCAGGCTGACATCCCATCCTCAGTCTCCAGGGCTTACAATTCCTCTATATGTCAGGCATAAAACCTCCAGCGTAGATCCTGAACATTAGCACAGCAAGACTGTTTGGATACCAGAATAACCAATGCCGAGTTTTGAGGCTGTGTACAAATTTACAATATTGACATTTCGTCGTATTACTTTCTTGAAGTTTTAAGACATATAATTCTTTTAGATTTGCTGGGAGCGTTACCTAATAGTAAACTGTTTGAAAGAGAAAATAGTCAGCATATAATCTATTATACAATTTGTGCACAACCCCAGTTTTTTAATATCTATTTGTACTACATACCTACAACGTTGACAAGGAAAAGGGATCAGAAGAAAAGGTGAAAAACAAGGACAGGTAGGAAAGGTGCAAATACTTTCCCTGTGCAATAAAGTGCTGTCACTTATAATATTTTTGTCAACAAAACAGATGTTTTAGGGCTCTGTTAACTAGATTCTACATGTTGTATATCATTTCAGTGAAAACATCCATCAAACCCCACAAGTTCATTTAATAAAACCAGGAGAAAAACAAACATACAAATCAAACATCATAGCACCTGTCTGCAATAAAACTGATTAGCACATTTTATATAAAATTCATGCTTTTGAATTCCATATTTATTTTCCCTGATGTCTTCTGCACTTTCATAATGAACTTTCAAGATGCATACACACATGATACAATATAATCTCCTTCCTGTAATATTTCAGCCAACACTCTATACTGTGGCTTTCAATACAAGGTACAATTACAAGTACAAAAAAGACTGTGCTTTGCAAAATACAATGTTAAAAGCTACCTTTGAGTGACATTCACATTAGGTAAAATAAGATCTCTGAGGTTTTTTGTTCTGAATGTCCTAGTCAGCATTGCTTGATCTAAAGTTAGTCAATTTGATAACTTGGTATATGTTATTGTCCTTACTGTTCACACAAATTCCCTTTTATTAACAGAGCCAGATTTATGTGTCTGGTGAGCTGAAAGGATGCTTCAGAAAATACTCCCAAAATTACAAACTCTTACACAGCTTGTCCTGGTGAAATTCATCAGCATGCAGCTACCTTTTACAAATGTCAAAATTCTAAATCGGCCAGACCAATCTAAAAAAATGATGATGCAACCATAAAAATGAATCCAATTATCAGACTTAATAAAAACAAAATGTACCTTCTTGAGGTTGGAGGTGACAATAGTCACATTTGACAAATCAGAAAGTAAGTAAATATCTAAGATACAAAACTTAGCTTGATCTAACAGCTGAAATCTTGTGCTGTGATTGCTTATTTGTACTTATTTTAATATCCAAACATCGTCTATGTCAAATATCTCATTCAACAAATCTGGAAATATTTAATTACTGATCTACCTTACTCTCTTCTCTTTAAGGGTCTAGCAAATACTATACAAAGCAGAATTTACCTACTAGCAATTTAAACAGAACCTGAACATTTCCGTTCAAACTGTACATTTTGATACCCAGACAAAACAAGATGACATGTTCTCCTTAACCCATCTCTGCACATGAAAGTGTTTTTATTCCCACCACTTATCACTGATTTAAATCCTCTCCACTGATTGTTCAGTTCATCTAAAATAGCTGCAATTTTCATGTCCTTGTTCTCAGTGGAAAGGTGGCCCTGTACATGTTTTAAGCCTAGAGAGTAGGAAATTGTTTCTTGATGGTAAACATAAGCAGTCGGTCACAGTTTGCCTGATGACATCTGAAAGCAGTAGGCAAATCTGACATGTAAAGATGCCCAGAGCCACTTTACAGCGGTGAGTGAAGATCGTATTATATAACTCAAATAGAATAGAAAAACTACCCTGGGGAGCCTCCATTGAAACAATCAATAAGTGTGTTCAGAAATACTATACTGGTCTAAGCCACACTATATAATGGAAAACTGATGGGAAAAAAATCCATTATTAACTTCTCGAGAAAGGACCATTTGAATTGCTGACCTATCTTTCCTCTGCCCCCAAATTCAGTGGGCATTACTTTTATTTAAAAGGAAATTAATTTTGAAAAAAAAATCTAAAGACTCTCCTCCAGTTTGAGATGTTAAAGACAAATTTCAATGCAATACAATTTCAATGCAGACCAAGTTCTTATGGTGCAGTATAAATGACTGAAAATAACAGATTTATTAATAAGAAATGCTTCACACACTTCCTATTTTAAAAGATGCTATTGGTGTAATTTAATATATGCAAAATCAAATTTGTAAAATGACATCATAGAAATGTCTATTTAAAGAAGACAATGGAAAGGGTATTTTGCACTTCTATAACACTTTCATTCTTACAATCACACAATCTTCACTCAGAATTAATTATTTAAGTCTCAACACCCCTCTGAGGTACACTCAGTGGGTATGATCAACAAGAACTTCCTCAAAGGGTATCAATAAGCAGGAAGAGCCCCAGAAACAGAACCAAGAACCCTTAATATTGAGTTGCCTGTTCTACCGACTGTGCAACAGTCCCCACTGGGACTCCCTCCTACTCCTGTTCACAAAATCAATTCCCTAAAATGTAACGGTTTGGCAAAGAAGCAAATTTGCCAAAGGCAGAATGAACAGAAAGTTAAAGTTAAAGCTGTTTTCTCAGGGAAAGCAGCTTTGTTTGCTTTTCCCTGGGTAGTCAGAGGAGATAATGAATATTTAGAAGTGCAGTAACAGATATTTCCACAATGGTTAGTGAATATCTCTCACTTGTCTCAAGCTATAAGAAGCCATTATTTACCAAAATGAAGTATATATTCTACATAACCAACGATGTTGGTTAGCAATAAAACAAATCAATATTAAGAATCGGTAAACCAGATGCTAAAAGACATCTGATATGAAGATCTCACTAAACTTGAAACAATCCCAGATTCTGTTTTGAGGTTTGAAAAAGTTTGGTTCAACTCAAATATTTGGAACACCTGACTAGTTACTTGTACTGGCTAGTGCTGAAAGTGCAAAAGCATAATCTCAGTGAAAATAGTTGCTCTTACTGTATTATTGCGCTGGTCGAAACTAGAACCCCCTGATGCATTTCCAACTAGTTTCTCAATATAAAAGGTTCAAATCAGCATCTAAATCAAAGTTCCAAACTTCAAAGTTCAGTCATTTCTGATCCAGGTACATCAAGTTCAATTCAACTCTGCATTACTCCACTTTTATGCAATCGTATCTCCATTCATTTCAGTGGAGTTATTCTAGGTAAAACTGGAGTGACATATTGGTGAATTAAGTCCAATGAAGGCATAGCTTTAAAACCTCCAATATGAGACATAAGGATAAATCTGCTACAAGTGTGCATCTTAATAAGGTGTTAATATATTGAGTATATACATTGGGTTGCTGGAGTGTGATGCATGGCGGTGATACAAATTTGGGTATCCTGAGGTTCGTAATCTGCAATAGAATCACATGTGAAGAACCGAAGAGACCTAATATTCTTCCACCAAAATTGTTCCCCTTTATAAATGTTTTTAATACTCTATTCTGTTTTTCATTTATATCCAAAAAGCACTATTAAGAGGACATTATGAAGGTTGCAAAATCAAGCCCTCAAAAGTTAGGAAATGCCAGAATTAAGGTTGCCTGTACATATGGATTAGGATGGTTCTTTAATGACATAATCACATACTATTTTTTTTAGAGGACCCCTGTGTCGTTCATTGCACAGGATGGATGATGCGCACTTCATGTACAGTTATTCATTTTCCCCTTTGTTCAGTGTATGGCCCCATTCCTTATTTACAGCACACTATTCAAGCCCTGCTCTTAAAAACAGAATTTTTAATTTCCTCGTGGACCTTTCTATGGCACTCATCACTATAGTCTTTGAGTGCTTCACAAACACAAATATATTTTTACAACGCCCTCGTGAGAGGTGAGATTTTACAGATGGGAAACTGAGGCACAGAGCGAACAGGGTCAACGTATCTAAAAACTTAGGGTGCCCAATTTGAGACACCTATGTATGGCCAAAGAATAATATCAGACTCCAGGAACCTTCATATTAAGTTCCTCTCCAATCTGTGACTCTAGCTGCTTCATCCATAGAAGATCAGTTAACCCATGGCAACTTCCAGGTACAAGAAACAAAAAGGATACAGGTCAAGAAGTTGACAGGACCCTTTACTACTGAAAATGGAGCCTTGATGGGAAGGTGATCAACACCCCAGTTGTAAGAGTACATCTGACATATGCTCGCAGCATTACGGAAACCACAGAAATCTAAACTACTAATGAATCTCCAAGGTGTGATACTGATGGAGGTATGAAATAGCCCTTCCTATCAGACAACTTACTTGGGGGTAACTCCAATATAGGAACTATCAGAACCAGACCCAGTGATGGTCTGGTCTTCAGTGTTCTGTATAAAACCCCAAAAGTTTCCAGAAAGATATTTTTGCTCATTAAAAGCTGTTGTCCTTTTTCATGCTGATATCCGCCAAGAAAATAAGCCATTAGGCCTCCAATAGGAGCACTGACATTACCTGAAATATTTCAGCTGTGGAACCCTCTATCTAAACTGGTTTATTGTCAAGAGGGAAAAAAACCAGAACCATAAACTCTGGTCCTGTCCTTGGGGCACAGGAAATGGTCAGAGGCTTAAAAAAAATCTCCTCTCTCCACGTACATACATATGAAGCAAGATGAACTTATTACAAATTATTCCCCCTACCTCTTCACATTTGAGATTAGTAGACTATTGAGATCTTGATCAGAATCAACCATGCCAAAAATGGCCCTGCAGCTTCATTCAGTGAGATGTCAGTGAAACATGTTAGACATTATGATGGGTTGGTGCAGAATATTCTCAAAAGAACTAGTAATATCATATGAAGTTCTCTGGTGGATTCTTCTGCTACCCATGGGAATTACAATTCTTCTCTAGAGCACTATCATAATAAGTACCTCCAGATCTGTTATCTTAACTTCCTAATCCACCCAGTTCACCAGACCCATTGCCTCCCCACAAAGAATCAGTGTTCATCTATGCCAGCATAAAACACCACATCACAAGAGAGACAGAACAAGTAATGGTATAGGAATTCTCACTTGATTATCTTCAAATAAAATAGAAACAAAGAAGGCATACCCCTCTATCCTCCCCAATCTCTTAACAATCGCTCATTCCCTAAGCATATCAAAAAGTGACCAATTAAAAAAAAAATCTAAAGGAGCTAACGTTTTAAAAGTGTGACTAGAAAGTATCTCTCTTAGCTTAAGCAAAGTAAACAATCATGGAATAAGAGGGAAGGTTCTCTCGTGGCTCAGTAACTGATTAAAAGATAGGAAAGAAAGGTAGGAATAAATGGTTAGTTTTCACAATGGGGAAAGGTAAATACTGTAATGGGCTTCCCCAAGGATCTGTACTGGGACCAGTACTGTTCAACATATTCATAAATCATCTGGAAAAGGGAGTGAAGAGTGAGGTGACAAAATTTGCAGATGATACAAAGTTACTCAAAGCAATTAAACTTAAAGCTGACTACAAAGAGTTACATACAAAGGAATCTCACAAATTTGGGTGACTGAGCAACAAAATGGCTGATAAAATTCTGTGTGGATAGGTGCAAAGTAATGCACATTTGAATACACAGTCCCAATTAATACATACAAAATGATAGGGTCTAAATTTGCTGTTACCACTCAAGAAAGAGATCTTGGTGTCATTGTGGATAGTTCTCTGAAAACATCTGCTCAATGTGCAGTGGCAGACATAAAAGCTAACAGAATGTTAGGAACCATTAGGAAAAGGATAGATAGGGAATGGATCACTCAATAATTACCCTGTTCTGTTCACCCCTCTGGGGCACTTGGTACTGGACACTGTCAGAGACAGGAACTGGTCTGACCCAGAATGGCCATTCTTATTATTTCCCTTCTCATTGTTTCGTACTTACACATTCTTCAGGGTGTTTCAGATACTGTGGTCCTTCCAACTGGTACATTTCTTCCAAATGTTTCTTAATATCATTTGTTCCCTCTGTTGCTCTCAGATTAATGGAAATCTGAACATATCTTCAGCCCACAGATCACTAACTTCCAGCAGCAGGTCCCATATAACTACCCAACTGTGCCCCCATCCTGTCAGCTTCAATATAAAACTTTATACAAAACATCTTTCTCTATTATGTCTTCACATCAACACTCTGAATTTAGTAGTTCCTACACTCTCTAGAACAGGGGCAGACAAACTTTTTGGCCTGAAGGCCACATCAGGTTTCCAAAATTGTATGGAGGGCCGGTTAGCAGAGGCTGTGACTCCCCAAACAGCCAGGCATGGCCCCGCCCCTTATCTGACCCCTTCTGCTTCTCTCCCTCTGACGGCCCCCCTGGAACTCCTGCCCCATCCAACCCCTCCCTCCCCATTCCCTGTCCCCTGACAGCCCCCGGAAGTCCCTGACTGCCCCTCGCTACCCCATCCAACCCCTCCTCTCATTCCTGACTGCCCCCCTGGAACCCCTGCCCCATCCAACCACCCCTTCTCCCTGAATGCCCCCGGAACCACTGCCCTAACTGCCCCCCTGCCGCCCCATCCAAACCCCCTCTCCTTCCTGACTGCCCCCCCGGGACGCCTGCCCCCAATCAACCCCCCTGTTCCCCGCCCTCTGACCGCCCCAACCTCTATCCACACCCCTGCCCCCTGACTGCCACCCCCTGAACTCGCCTGCATTCTATCCAACCCCCTGCTCCCTGCCGCCTTACCACGCTGCCTGGAACACTGGTGGCTAGCGGTGCTACAGTCTCGCCTCCCAGAGTACCAGGACTGGCAGCCGTGCTGCCCAGTTGGAGCCAGCCACACCACCATGCAGCACAGAGCACCGGGTCAGGCCCCGGCTCTGCAGCTGTGCTGCCCCAGGAGCTCGCGGGGCAGGGGGAACAGCAGGGAAGGGGCCAGAGGCTAGGCTCCTGGGCCAGGAGCTCATGGGCAGGCAGGAGGATCCTGCGGGCCGGATGTGGCCTGCAGGCTGTAGTTTGCCCACAGTACTCTTCTAGAACTTCCCAAACAGATGCTCATAGCTGCATCCTTATTACCTCAGCAAATCTTTCATATCATTATTCAAAACATTCATGCCTACAGTTCTTAAATCTATCACGTTATAAAACATTACATATATACAACCATATGCCCATAGGTATATATTGTTTGGAATGCAAATTCAAGACTCATTTTTAGTACTTCAGATGTAATTTACACTGTAATTTTCAGGAGTAGAAATAGATTCCTATTGTTGTATAAGATGCTGTAATCCCAATAGAAGACTATACATGCCTGAACTTTTAAGAGAAGCAAGTGTTCAGAGTTTCTAAATTGTCATCAAGCATGTGACTATTTTTTCATTTCCAGTAGATTAATTGACATGCCCAGGTTATAATGGGCAGTATAACTTTAGAGCATTGTTTACATCTAACATATCTGTTCAGTGAACTTGCATGTTTAAAATATCTTTTTTGATATGAGAGTTGCAAAGTCCACACAGAACATGGAAACTGATTAAATTATGCATAGTGAACTACTTTACAATATGCTGAGATAGTAATCACAGAGATTTTGAGCTGAATCCTAAATTACAAAAATAACCAGTGTAGTGACAGAGGAGTGCACATATAGATCAGAGCACCAGTGAAACCGATAGAGCATTTTGGATAATGTAACCCTCAAATTGCTGGGAGTCAGATACTAAATTGCAATGGGCCAGCATATAAATGAGAGAAGCCGCTAAACTTTGTCCCAGAGAGCCTGTAGTCTAGCAAAACGACAACAATAAAAAAATATTTCTGCAGAGATGAAAAGATGAATTATTACAGTAACTATATGTATATGATTGAATTCATACAGTTAAGGCTCTTAAAGCTGGTTGCAAGAGGGATACTATCTTATAATAACCTCTGAAGGAAAATAACCATTCCCTATGGAACAACAAAAGCAATTCTGTTTTATTTCACACTAATCAGGACTGTGGTAGATTGTGAACTGCTGTAACAGACAAAACTAGTAAAAACAAGCACATCTGAAAACCAATATCTGATATGATACCAGAAAGTGTTGAGATAAGTGTAAAAGTTTTGGGATAAATGAAATAAAGAAGTCAAAAAAGAGGACTTCTAATGTCAGACTTTAGCAAAGAAGAAGCCCCCCCACCACAGGTTCACTCTGTCTGTCTAACATGAGATACTTCCATTATTTTGGGAGAAATCACCACGGTAAGTTGAAATGTGAAAATAACTCTATTAAGGAAAATGTAAAAGAGGAGCTGATCTATTTTCATTTCCTGGTCTCTAGATAAAAGTGACCATACTCCATTTTTGAGGGGTAAAAACACAAATTGAAATGAATTTGATGAGTATTTGATCCTGTTCTCAGATGGGCAGGGGTATGTTGCAAAATATCTCATTTTGCATTTAAGACCTGGATTGAGCCCTAAAATCGAAAAATGTGGGGGATAATGGCAATGTGATGGCAAATGGCCATGGTTATCAGCTTAAATGGTTAAAAATTGCAGCTCCCTTCCACAAGTTAAGTGGACTAGATTTGGAATGACATTTGGAATGAGAATAGTAAGTTGACACTGGCACTTACATTTCCACAATGCCCTCTGGCAGGTTAGATGGAATTTCTGTTAAGCCCTTGCCTCGACAGTCCACAATGTTGTTGCTGCATGTGCAAGCGGATGGGCAAGTGATGGAATTAGCATTGCAGGATGGAGGTTCAGAGTGGGAACCTGAGAATGTAAAGACAGTATCAAAAACATCAAGATTAGATTTGCAAACTAATCACTTATTTTAACAATGAAAAATACAGCAGTCAGTGAATTTTCAATTCCTGTTTGCATAATAAGTGGCAATTCCTTTGGATTAAATTCATGTATTATTGTGCCAACTTCAGAGAAAATGCACAGAATATTATATTTTTACTATTGCACCATCTCAATTTTATTAATTTATTGTTCCCTCTGACCTTTTTTACATTGACCACATATTTCCATTTAGTATTTGAACCTAAATTTGAGAAAAAGAAGCCTGAAGATCCACGAATACTTCCAAATAATGAGATCTACTGGTGTACTGAATAATTTTGTTAGGAACATGATGGGAGCTTAATCTCTGCGGTCGTTTAGGTAAAGGCAGGACAATGAGCTCAAAATATACAGTATATGAAGGAACAATCCTGAATTGGCTGAGGAAAAGGCTAGCTGACCCAGTAGGTCTTTGCTTCTCCAGTTTCTATGAAATTTTCAAACTTTTGAGATTGCACATATTAGCTATGAGATGGAACCATTTTATTACTGATTAAGGTACAAAGGATGGGGATAGTATGCTAATTTTTACAATAGGAAGCAATGCAATTGATGGAGAGAAAAAAATACTCATAAAATTAAGAGCTCTGTCCTGCAAACCTTTAGTCAATCCAGTAGTATCACTGGCGCTAAGGAAACTACTCATATGAGTCAGGCTTTATGAATGAGACATCTAGATGTATACATTCTGAAGAAATCTTTAAGTGAACGTTTAATTTTACTCTCATTAAAGTTTCCAAAAGTTTATCACTTTCTCCAACTTTAACCTAAATGTTACAATTCACACATATACACAAAATATTTTAGTGCCAAGTCATAACTTGGTGTGTGTGTATATATATATATATATGCACACAAAGAGAAAATCTGTGTGGTGGAAAACAGTTTTTATGTCTATCAAATTTTACAAATGATTGAAAGGTCTTGGTCAAACTTCCAAAACTTACATACAATTTAAGAGATCAAAGACATTTTTTTGGAATTATAGCCAAATGTATAGAGATTACCAATAACTGCTACAATGTGATAGGCTTCTCTCTCAAGGCTATGATTAGAGCTAATTGGTAATTTTTTGATGGAACCTTTTTCCATCAGTAAATGCCAATTCTTTGAAATGGAAACTTTTCATGGAAATATATTTGTTTTGATAAATATTTCATCAGGAAAGTTTCTCAGATCCAAACTGCGGAGGGGGGGAGTAGGCCGAGACTCACCCCAGAATTGCTACTATCTCAGTGCTTAGAGCACCTCCATGGGATGCAGGGGACCTGGGTTCAAGTCCTTCCTTTGAATCAGGAAGAATAGGGACTTGAACCTGGTTTCTTGCATTCCTAATTACTGGGCTATTGGCTGTTCTCAGGGGCAGGTCTCACTCTCTCTCACCCACGTTTTTTCAAGAAAAAATGTGAAAGGTCTAAGTATTGGTTCCCATGTGGAATGAAACCAACTGTCAAAAGCTCAGTTTCTAATTCTTATTTTCTGGCCAATCCTAGATGAGATACAAAGAGGTAGTGACAAAATCTTAACAAAATGATGAAAAGCAGAACATGCTCAGTAGACAAATTCCATCCCTCTGGTTATAAACACTAAATAAACTCCTTAGTGTTTAAATCACAAATTACAGATGACATGTGGAAAGTCATAAATGAAACTCTAAATTCTTCTTTAATTAGAAACATGTATGACATTAAGCCAGAGATTGGAACTGTAGCTGGCAATATGGTCATGAAGGTCTGAAAAATTCTGTTCTCATCAAATATAAAACATTATTATAACCTGCTTCTTCCAACATACATCTACATGCCATCCAGATTATAGGAAAACCTTAATTGTGCGAAGCCTCCTAACTGGAGAATACCTAATGTGACGCCAATTTTTAAAAAGGGCTTCAGAGGTGATCCCGGCAATTACAAGATGGTAAGCCTGGCTTCAGTATCGGGAAAACTGGTTGAAATGGCAGTAAAGAACAAAATTGTCTGACACATAGGTGAACATAATTTGTTTGGGAAGAATCAACATAGTTTTTGTAAATGGAAATCAAGGTTGACCAATCTACTAGAATTCTCTGAGGGAGGGTCAACAAGCATGTGGACAAAAAGGATTCAGTGGATATAGTGTATTTAGATTTTCAGAAAGCCTTTGATAAGGTCCCTCACCAAAGGCTCTTAAGCAAAGTAAGCTATCATGGGATAAAAGGGAAGGTCCTCTCATGGACTGGAAGTGGTTAAAAGCTGAGAAACAAAGGCTAGAAATAAAAGGTCGGTTTTTAGAATGGAGAGACATAAATAGTGGTGTCCCCCAGGGGTCTGTACCGGGACCAGTCTTATTCAACGTATTCATAAGTGATCTGGAAAAAGGGGTAAACACTGAGGTGACAAAATTTGCAGATGATACCAAACTACTCAAGATAGTTACGTCCCAAGCAGGCTGCAAAGAGCAACAAAAGGATCTCACAAAACTGGGTGACTGGGCAACAAAATGGCAGATGCAATTCAATGTTGATAAATGCAAAGTAATGCACATTGGGAAACAAAATCCCAAATATACATATAAAATGATGGGATCTAAATTAGTTGTTACCATGCAAGAAAGAGATCTTGAAGTCATTGTAGATAGTTCTCTGAAAACATCTACTCAATGTGCAGCGGCAGTCAAAAAAGCAAACAGAACGTTGAGAATCATTAAGAAAGGGATAGAAAAGAAGACAGAAAATATTATATTGCCTCTATAATAATCCATGGTACACTCACATATTTAATACTGCATGCAGATGTGGTTGCCCCATCTCAAAAAAGATATATTGGAAGAGGTGCAGAAAAGGGCAACAAAAATGATTAAGGGTTTGGAATGGCTGCCATATGAGTAGAGATTAATAAGATTGGGACTTTTCAGCTTGGAAAAGAAACAACGAAGGGGGGATATGATAGAGTTCTATAAAATCATGACTGATGTGGAGAAAGCAACTAAGGAAGTGTTATAGGGGTCACCAAATGAAATTAATAGGCAGCAGGTTTAAAACAAAGGGAAGTATTTTTTCACACAAGGAACTCTTTGCCAGAGGATGTTGTGAAGGATAAGATTATAACAGGGTTAAAAAAAGAACTAGATAAGTTCATGGAGGATAGGTCCAGCAATGGATATTAGCCAGGATGGGCATGGATGCTGTCCCTAGTCTGTTTGCCAGAAGCTGGGAATGGGTGATGGGATGGATCGCTTGATGATTACCTGTTCTATTCATTCCCTCTGAGGCACCTGGCATTGGTCACTGTCGGAAGACAGGACACTGGGCTAGATGGACCTTTGGTCTGACCCAGTATGGTCATTCTGATGTTCTTAACTTGAACACTGTGTCACAGCCTACAACTTTCCCCACTCCTATATGCTTGTGTTTATACACAGATATCCTATATGCCCACGGTAGGGAAAAGAATTTGAATGCAGTGTAAACACCTAACGAAAAGTTATCTTGCAAAACATAGCACAACACAATAAAACATTATTTCAATGACCAGTGGGGTCAGGAGGCTCTCCTGAATCTGGGAAAGGATAATTTATAGACACTGCTGATTCAGAGCTCTGCTAATTGCAAATAAATATTATATTGGAAAGTTCTGAGAGATTGGGATGGGTTCATAAGTGGCTGACAGACAGCTCCAAACATCTCCACTTTGAGATGGAGGTTAGGCAAATACCAGAGCCTTTTCATACTACTCACAAACATCACCTAATTTCAATGATGGACAAAGAAATAGCATATGAGTAAGTAACTTGCATCATATCATCCCACATCAAAAACATGTTTACACTGATATGGCTATAAATGCAGCAGAGAATCCTGTGGCACCTTATAGACTAACAGACGTTTTGGAGCATGAGCTTTCGTGGGTGAATACCCACTTCGTCAGATGCATGTAGTGGAAATTTCCAGGGGCAGGTTTCCACGGCGGCAGGTATTACGACACCTTCGCCCCTGGGAAATTTCCACTACAATGCATCTGACGAAGTGGGTATTTCAACCCACTCGATAATGGCTTCTTTAATGCTACGAAGTGGGTATTCACCCACGAAAGCTCATGCTCCAAAACGTCTGTTAGTCTATAAGGTGCCACAGGATTCTCTGCTGCTTTTACAGATCCAGAATAACACGGCTACCCCTCTGATTCATGACATTTATAGCCATGTTTTTGAAATGCAGATCCAGTTTCCCAATAGCTGCAAAATGAAAACTGCTAGTGATTGGCCTTACACATCCAGGGTGGATGTCTCTTGACAAAAGGAACAGAGAATTACTGCAAACTCATGCCTTCTGTCTGAGAAATGTCAGAGCTTCCACTGAGAACTGGTATGTGTGTGCTTGCATTTCCTTTAGCTCAAACAGATTGCGTCTGATGGTCATCCCTCTTTTGATCTGTCAATATTATGTGGATAGAAAGTGTCAGAAAATAGGGAAGAAAAGACAATATCAACAATGACTTACACTTTGAGGTATGACAGTCTTAAAAGTGAGCCAAAAAAGTGTTCATCCAACTTTTATAGTGGTTTCAATTCCAACAGAATTAAAATAGAGTTTATTTTAGAGACTTCCGCTGAGACAGCGATGTATTTCACATTTTCTCACATTTCGTTTTTTAAAGGAACAGTGACAATTATTAACTAGCCTTTCCTGAGTAATAATTGCACATCTGACTATTGAAGATGAAAGAATTATATAATTGTAATTTAATTTTCACTTTTGAATATTATCATTATTGGTGGACCAAGTAGCACTGCTTATTATTAAGGTTGCCTGAAACTTCGGATGATAAAACCCTGTTTTCAGTTGCTCATAACTTTGTCAAATGTTAATCATTTGGGATAAAATTTTGTGTGACAGGTGTCTGCCTTGGACTGATTTTTTAAGAACATATATTGCCTTTATATGTTCAAAGCAAAGATGCCATTGATTTCAGATGCTGCTGTGAGTAATCAACACTTCTGCAAAAGGGTCTCAACATAGGTATTGAGAAAATGAGGAACATACAATAAGTGTCCACTCATGAAAACTTTGGTTTAAGTGATTTGACTAACATCACACAAAAACTCTGTGGTATAAGCTGTGATAGAGTCCATTATCCATGAAAGTAAAGTGCTTTAACTATGAGATCATCCTCTTTCCCTTTCTACAATTCCCTGCCTCGCTCACTACGCACTTTTAAACTTCTGCAACAAATGAGACAGGCAGTAGTCTTACAAAATCTCCATCACTACACAATCCTGATTCATACCCTGAGCAGGTGCATTCTGTGCAATAAAGGAGATAGGGGTCCTGTGGAAAAAGTAGCATGTGATCATGTAATTAAAGACAGTGCCATATGCACATGCAAAAGAGAGCTGAATTAAGGTTGCACAGGCAACCTTAATTCTGGCATATCCTATGTTTTGAACGCTTGGCTTTGCAACCTTAATAATATTCTTTTAACATAGCTGTTGTGTATAATAAACTATTTATATTGCAGTAACATCTAAACACCTCAGACACATTGGGGCCTCATTGTACTATTACATCTAAACATATAGTTAGAGTCAGTTACTGTTCCAAAGAGTTTACAATCCAAATTTAAGACCAGACAGGACAAGAGTCCATCTCTCTTTGGCCCTTCTTCTGGTTTAAAAACATAGGGATGATCCTCTTCTATTGTGAATTAATGTAATCCTTTAAAGTCAATGGAGCTATGACAAGTTACACCAGTAAACCATCTGATTCTAAACATGTGTCCTAAAAATATCTGAGTGTCCCCATAAATTTTTGTATCTCTTTTGCATATTGAAGGTTTCCTGAGCTCAGTTTACTTGTTTTACAGTGGCGCAAAGGTCTTAGCTATTTTTCCATCAGAACAAAATGTTTCAACATTGAAAATTCACTCTATCACACTCTATTTTTCTCTTTCCTTGTTTTCTGTCCACACTGATTGTGATGTGCTAAAACAGACTCACAACCATGAAAATAGGAGGCAGCAGTTGATATGCCTTGTAGTATAACACTGTGGTTTATGTGAGGAGTAGTATACTCCCTTTTCATTAGAGTGTGGTGTCAGAAAATCTGTACTTGTACTGCCAGTTGGTGTTTAAGTGTCTGTATCTCACAGTACATTTAATTGACTACATACACGTTAGCTGACTTCAATATCTCTAGAAAGCTCCAGCAGAGCTCAAACTAATCATTTCATCATTTTGTATGACACAGTATTGCACAACAGGGCATCACACAAGGTGATCTACATAAAAGAGGGTCATTTAGGGTAGGATGACAGGCTAGAGTTAGGTCAGAAGCATCAGCCTTCCCTGCTTGGAAATTAAGCAGCAACAGTAATAAAAGTGCTAATTAATTTTCCCATTACAGCTTACTATCATGAAGATTGCTGGTATAAGTTTTTCTGTGTGACAAGCTTGCAGCTACTTCAGATTACTATTCCTGCTGGCCAGTGAGCTGCGGAAGTACAGATTCAGAGAATTAACAACAAGGGATCTTTTACTCTCAGTTCTCTAAGAACCCTTTCAGATCCACTCCATTCAAAGGCCCTGATTCCATGCCTACTGAAAACAACGGGGAGTCTCTTCCATTGGCTTCAACAGGTATGGATTGGGACCACAAAGCAAGTTTCCACAGGGAATGTGGAACTTTTCTGAGAAGCACACAGCAGAGTTTTCTGGCTAGATGGGGCTTAACCCACCACAGAGTTACCATAGAGGGAAAGCGATGCCATGCTTTTATTCTCAGTACAAATGTAACAGAGAAATGGAGGGGAAAAAAACCCACTATCAAAGTTTTAAGCATACAGAAGCCACTGAGTTTTCATTAAGGAGAAAAATGTCCAAATAAATGAAAATGCATATTCTAGATACTTGATAGCAATGTTTAATTTTCCCCATTCAATTAAAAATACCCCCAGAAACTAGAAATTTTTTTGTAAACATAATATCATTATTCCATGTTTGGCTTAATATACTCTGTATCGGGTTTTCAAAAATGTTAAGACATATACCCCATTGCAGCACACATTTTTATGCTAGTTTGTGTGATGATCTTTTGAGCATGTATCTAAAACTAGTATAGGTCTTTTGTAGTCAATAAGCTCTTCATTTTTTAAATGAGTGGCAGCAGATCTTGGCTGTTGGTTTTCGGAGCAACTTATTGGAACAAAAAGACTTCATGCACAAATTGCAGAATCATTTCAAACATGTGAGTGGGTTTTGGGGTTTTTTTTGGTATTTTGTTTTGTTTTGTTTGTTTTTGGCAGAAGGCAAACATTGCTTTACATGCAACAGAATTTTATTAATCTGTGTATTGTACATTCCACCACCATTTCAGTCAACATTCATCTGGTCATCTTAAGGTTTCTTTAATCAAACTGTAAAGAGAGTCTGAAAAATTATTTGGATTGAATAGTTCCACCTAATGACTGTTTGTGTTACTTTTACCTTCACGTCAGGTCTGTGTGAATCTTGGGTGTAAACATACTGACAGGACAATGAAACACCACGGAGACAGAGTTTAATCAGAAATCTTCATTGTTGGTGGTCTGGAGAAGATATGTCCATACTAAAAAGAAGACTAATCAAGTGTCCAAATCTAAATATCCCTAGAATCTGGAGTACTAGAAATCCAGATCTGGATCTCATTTTCACACATGGCATTTATCTTTATAATTATATCCCAAACCCCTGGTTCAGATCACCTTCAAACTAAGGATGTTCAGATCAAGCACTGAATTTCTCAGCTTTCTGGGGTTACAATAATCCAAAAAAAGAGAACCCACCAAGAGACTATATTTCAGAGCTCTACTGCTTGTGGTATAGCTAATCGTTTGGTAAACTACATACCAGGCAAGTGTTACCAAAAGACATGGCCATGGCATACAGAGCTGTAACAGGGTATCTCACCCCCAAGTACTGTCGGGCCCAGCTTTCCTGTTCCAGTCCAGGTGTTCCCCAGTTTGGTGTAATGAGGAGGGCAGGGCTACCCTGGGAGTTATAAATGGAAAGCAGCCCAAGAGTAAGAGTTCAGAACCCAAAGTCCAGAGAGGGAGAGAGCTCAGAAGAAGAGCAGAGCTGGGATGAGCGCTTCAGGGAAAGGATGACTCAGAGGGAAGAGAAGTGCGAGCTCCCTAGTGAGCAGTGGAGCAAGGTCAGGCTGGTGAAAGCAGAAAGCAGGAAGGTAGTTGGGGGGAGGGTCACCTATAAACTTCCCAAAGCCAGAGAGGCAGGGCCAGAGGTGTGGGGTGGCGGCTGAATGCTGATTGCAGCAGAGGGAGATGCCTACTGGCTCTCTGAGATGGAGATCTGAGGGCTGGGGAATGATTGTGTGTTATGGGGGGAACTCACTGATGTCTCAGGGCAAGATCTGGAACCCTACGGGAAAGAAAGAGGGCAAAGAAACATCTCAGCTAGAGGGGCTGGAGTGGTGAGAGATGCCAGAGCTGTACATGGGAGCTGGAGCTTGGTGAGAAATACTGGAGCTGTACTGGAGAGTTGGAGCACAATGAGAGACTCCAGAGGTGTAATGGAGAGCTGCAGCATGGCAAGAGACTCCTGAGCTGTGCTTGAGGTGCTGATGAATTGCTGGAACTTGAAAAACTGAATGTATTGTTTGGATGGTGCTGTGGAGATTTGAATTATGGTTGTGGGATTTTTTTGTAATAAATTAACCCACAAATGGTTATTTATACTCTGAAATCTTATGTGGCGTTACTGCCGACTCCAGAAGAAGGAGAAACCAATGAAGGTGCCCCAGTCATGCCCCAGCCTGCCACAAGAGAGCACCCCAGGAAGGGGGTCTCCATATGATGGGGGTTCTCACTACTGCCTACAACTCAGAGAGATACTGAAGCTCTGCTTCTCCAAGTTAATTGTAAATTTAACTTTATAGATAATAGAACACATTTCATTCCTTTATATATATATGTACACACACACACACACACACACACACACACACACACACACACACACACACACACACACTCCTATCTCTTTCTATATATAGATAGATAAATCTGAATACCCTTTGTACCAAAATATGCACAGTTGGATCAGTCATCAGGCTGACAAAAAGGATAGTTCTCGTCTATCTCTAAAAAAACAGAATGGGATCTCTAATAATTGTAGTATTTGGTATCTTGTATGCTAAATTGCAGCATTTTGTTTTAGAATCAAAGTCTATAGCTTACGGAGGAGGAGAGGGGAGACTTAGGGCCTTGGAGTTTACTGAGAAAAGTTAATTCTTGTTTCCAAATTAAATATTTCATTGGCCTCTAGCCTTTTAAGAGTAGCCAACAGACTGAAATTGCAAGTAGAACAGAACAGTTGTAGATTATAAATGGATAATTTAAATGCCAGGGGCATTTAAATTAAGTTTTGAAACGAGTAAATAAACCAAATAATCTCATTCCTATTGACATGCAGTTACGGCGCTTTAATAATTAAACTTAGGAAGTAGGTCTCAGTTTAGTCCTGCTTCACCTAACCTATTGTTTTGATAGAAACCTACAGAATGCTTCTTGTTTTTTCAGAAGTTCTGCTGGCTTGAATATAAACCTGAGAAGATGAATTTACTGGGTACAGATCTATGATGAGTTTAAAATAATTGTAAGTCTGATGGATGCAAAGTAATTGATTAATAAACAAAATGATACATTGCTGCAACGAATGTTTGGATATGTTATGAAAACTGTGGTCCTTGACCACTTGTGAGTAATTAAAATGGCTCTATGGTATTTTTCACAAAGGTAGGGATATCTGGATTAAATACAACTACATGATCTGTATTACAATTTTCACTAAATTTGAAATGATGAATTTGTCTCTCTCTGCTTTCCTAAAACAACTATGTTGCTGGTTTTGAATGGCCACTGTTTCCTAGTGGTGAGATGTCACCCTTCCATGTACAGAGCAAAACAGACAGAACTGGGTGAGCCATTCATCATGAACACGGACAGGGTTTCTTCTCAATTTCTTGATGCTTGGCTTTTCCCTCCTACTTACCCAGTTGGGAATTTCTGTGAAAGTCCACCACTTTCACAGTCTGACTCTTCCACAATAGAACTATTCTGAGCTTTGCTTGTATGCACTCTTCTGGCTGAGAGAGAGAGTACAGACAGTTCCTAATGAGCATCCATGAGCCAAGTGGGGCATTTACTCTTCTCTGAGTACTTGTGGCATCTTAGAGACTAACAAATTTATCTGAGCATAAGCTTTAATTGGCTTACAAACAGCTCCCAAACCTGAAGCAAATACTCACCAGCAACCACACAACAAAAACACTAACCCAGGAACCTATCCTTGCAACAAAGCCTGTTGCCAACTCTGTCCACATATCTATTCAGGGGACACCATTACAGGACCTAATCACATCAGCCACACTATCAGAGGCTCTTTCACCTGCACATCTACCAATGTGATATATGCCATCATGTGCCAGCAATGCCCCTCTGCCATGTACATTGGCCAAACCGGACAGTCTTTACATAAAAGAATAAATGGACACAAATCAGACGTCAAGAATTATAACATTAAAAAATCAGTTGGAGAACACTTCAATCTCCCTGGCCACTCAATTACAGACCTAAAAGTCGCAATATTGCAACACAAAAACTTCAAAAACAGACTCCAATGAGAGACTGAATTGGAATTAATTTGCAAATTGGACACCATCAAACTAGGCTTGAATAAAGGGACTGGGAGTGGATGGGCCATTATACAAAGTAAAACTATTTCCCCATGCTTCCGCCCCTCTCCCCAGGTTCCTCATATCTTCTTGTCAATTGCTGGAAATGGGCCAATTTCATTACCACTAGAAACAGGTCTTTTTCTCTCCTGCTGATAATAGCTCACCTTAACTGATCACTCTTCTTATAGTACGTATGGTAACACTCATTGTTTCTTGCTCTCTGTGTATTTATCTATCTATCTATATCTTCCTACTGTATTTTCCACTGCATGCACCGATGAAGTGGGCTGTAGCCCATGAAAGCTTATGCTCAAATAATTTGTTAGTTTCTAAGGTGCCACAAGTACTCCTGTTCTTTTTGCGGATACAGACTAACACGCTGCTACTCTGAAATCTTCTCTGAGTGTTACACTTCCACCACTCTGCCTTCTGCTGCGTAAACCTGGGTTTTTGTGCCCTTCCAACACAACACAAGTCCAGATTCCTGGAAACTTCACTGGAATCAGTGTTCAGTAATCCCACTAAAGCCAATGCAACTATTTGAATGAGTCAGGGTGACAGGATTTGGCTCATACCAAGTGAGAAGTCTATGACATCACCAATTTCCTACAAGTATCATTCTATATTTCAGCCAACAGTAGCAGTAAAACTACTCCCAATAATACAATTTGAGTTTTAAATTTAATTTAAATTCAGAGAGAGCGGACACAGATTCCATGTAACTCAGTGTGTCAGTCACACAACACTGGAATTTTCATGTATTTTCTTGAAAGCAGTTTTTACTTAATTTCCTATGCATTATTAAACATCATAGATACATGTTTCTAAATAAGCAGCAGAGGACACAAATGGCAAACAGAAAACTGATCGTCAAGTCAAGAAGATAAAAATGAAGAGGTTGTCCGTGGGCTTAAGTCAAATGCTTACAAGAGTTTGAAGTCCAACTTCATTCTTCTCTACTACAGCTTCAGAATGGCATTCCATTAACACAAGTAAATGCAGCACTTCCACTGTATACTGAAATACTATTAGGGTATTAGTAGTAAAACAAGCCATTAGGCTTAGACCCCAAGACAAAAATGTAATTACATCAGCACTGTTGGAGTAATGGCTCAAAAGCTGACTTCCTGTATGATTATACTTCAGTCCAGAACCATTAAACAAGCAGTAACACTCCTTTTACAGAATTCTGCTTAAGGGGAAAAAAAAATCTATGGCAAATCCAGTGAACATAACAAGCAGAGAGAAAAAAAATAAGAGGGAATACTCTGATGCTACTCCATTCCACATAATCTTACTATAGTTTAAGGACAATTTTCAGTCATGATCTCCAGAGAAATGACAGTAACAGAGCTAGTAATGGGAGCTACTTTGGACCAAATTTAGCCCTTGATGTATGAATGGGGCTCACAATTAGCTTCTTGTGAGCACATTCAAAGGCAGAGCTTGGTCAACCAATTATGGATGACATTGACTTTCTTGCACAGAAACCGGCTTTGCTGTATTTAGAGTAAATATTTCTATTGTTTCATGCTATGTAGTGCAGTGTCCCTCATAGCAGAGAAGAGGCAGGACTCTGCTGTCGTGAAAGTACAGGAAATTAATTATTCAGGCCAAGACTGGTGCTAGTACTTTAGTGCCCAAGGCTGCTGCTACCCAGTGATGCAACGTGGGCAGAGCAGTCCTAGCTGGTGTGGGTGGGGTTGCCAGACTGCAGCTTCCCCTAAAAATTAGGCACTTTGGCTGTTGCCTGTGTAGCCTGCCTATAGCACTGATCCTGATTCAGGCTAGAAGTCAAAGACCAAATCTTGCAGTTCTCCCTTTTACTCTAGATTCCCAACTTGGCATTACCACACAGGGTCTCACTAAGTCTTGGACTAAGCAGTAACAGAATGAATTGCTGGCTATTCTACACACGTCAGTGCATCATTTAGACAAAAATTTTCTTGCTACAACAAGTTGAAACAGGTCACCTTTATAACAGATGAGGGGGCCATTGGCACTGAAATTTGAAAGCTACTTGATAAGCATTGATATGTTTCTCTAGAAGGGTTTTGATCCTCTAGGAGGCTATTTAATTTTCTGTTTCTGCAAAAAAAAAAAATTATGTGTGTGTGTAAATATATATATATATATATCCTTATACTTGTTTACATGGCCCTGATTAATGGAGTCTACATGCTGTTTTTATTCCTTTTAAATGTGCACCTTTCTAACAGAGCTCCCATGGTACTGAGGGATCTCTTCACTTTGCAGGTTAGTAGGGATAGATCCTGAGAGTAAGCAAGAAGCAACAGGATGAGATTTTTTTAAAATATAAGTTTTTTCTACCCCAGAACTTAGCTCTATATGAAGAACAAGAAGCAGAAGTCATCTGACACTCCAGCAACAGCCTATTGAAAAGGGCCCTGAAGACACAGTCCTGTTTCTTGCATAAACTTTGCACCTGAAACAGTTTTCACATGGGAAAAACTTCACAAGTTTTCACATATTTGGTCAAGGCCAAATTATTTAATATTTTACACACCTGCTAAAGAAGTCTTCCCCTGCATCAACTCCCGGTTTTGCCGGTGATGCCTCCCCACAGTCCTCAATATAAAAAGTCTCTGTCATCATCCTCGGTCAACCACAACCAGGACTTCTTATTCTAAAATAGTGTGTCTGCAACTGTTATTAAAATTAGCAATAAGAATGCAAATAGGGAGGCTTCAGAAGGTCTAAACAAGAATACACTTTACTGATCTCAGTTAAGTATTAGAAAGTGTGTGGTGGTATGATTAAAGGTTCAAGAATGCTGACACACACACACACGCATCCACCCAATTTGTCTTTTTGGTTTTTACTTTTTACTACTTCTCGATGGTTGCTTAACTTTTGTGTGTGGGATTAGCATTAATAAAAATGTGAGTCTGACAGGCAGAAACAGAAGCCCTCCATTTAACCAAAGGAAAAGTTCAGTGTAGACAGCAGTACTGCAAGCATTCCCAAAACATTCTACCAATTGGGCCTTATTTTAGAGAGCCTACCTTTAGGAGACTTAAGGTAAAGAACAGCACCCTCTGAAATGTTTCTTTAAACTAGATCTCAGTTAAAGTTGGTGGTGACAAGAGTTGTTTAGTAGGAGCTGAAAATCCTTTTGAAATGTCACTGAAGGGCACCAAGAATAAATTTAGACCCCGATTTTCTCAGCAGGCATTAAGAGAAATGAACAAACACAGTGTTAAGTCCTGCAGCTTTGTCCAGAATCCAGTTTAAGAATGTTTACCAGTACTCTTGGGGCTCTCAAAGGGGCTTAAACTCTATCTTAGAGACAAAAAAAAAATATTGGAGATATACCTGTCTCCTAAAACTAGAAGGGACCTTGAAAGGTCATTGAGTCCAGCCCCCTGCCTTCACTAGCAGGACCAAGTACTGATTTTTGCCCCAGTCCCCTAAGTGGCCCCCTGAAGGATTGAATTCACAACCCTGGGTTTAGCAGGCCAATGCTCAAATCACTGAACTATCTCTTCCCTGAAAAAAGGTATTATTGGTTAATTTAACCCACAAGTCACTCATACAGAAACGGGCAAAAGTTGGAGCAAATAGTTAAGTTGATAAAAAGTTGGCAAATGATACAAATACTATGATCTGGCATTTAGTGGTAAACTGAGGATAGCAAAGCAGCCTAAACTGAAGCTTTGCAAACCAACCAACCAACCAAATACAAAAACCACATAAAAAAACAAGAAAAAACCCTGACTCTGGACAGGTGTAGAGTGCATTGCTACCCCCATCCCTGCAGGAATTGAGATCAAACGGTGGTGGAGGAAGGAGACAAAACCTTCCCTGCTCCCTCAGAAATTATTGTTGCTGCTCAGTTGGACCAAGGCCTGCATAATTAAGTGCTTCACTTGATAAGATGTCCCACTCATCTCCTTCTTCTCTTTATTTTGCTTTAATCTACATTCCTTCTTTTTTCAGGGGTTTACCACTTTTACCAGCTATCAGTACCTTCAGATAACATTTTGTAAGTAGCAGACGATTCTCTCTCTCACTTTCTCTATGTATACGTATATATATATACACACACACATAGAGAGAGAGAGATGTATTACCGCATAAATGAAATATAAGCAGAGTATTTTCCCCTGCTTTTCTCTTGGCATTTTTTGAATGTTCTATCATGATATCTAGCTTATGAGTGTTATTTATGTTAGTTTTTCATTCTATTTTTCCTCCTTAACAATGTCCCATGAAGTAAAAAAAAAAAAAAAGATTATATCAGTCTAGTGATTCTAGAAGCCCTGGCCAGAGATTAATGATTTTAGCACTGCTAGATCTTTTCTCAACACCAATCAAACAACCTTTCCTTCCTTGCTCTGGCTCTTGGTGTTGTGCCAAAAGGCAGTAATGGGATAAAGATACTGCATTACCCTCCATATTACACCTCACAGAGAGTTTTATCATAGGACTCAGGAATTTTAGATTCCAAAATTAGATTTGTATCAATTCAATGTCTGCTTAAAATCACTGTCAGCTGCATTAGTCAGAACAGATTGGAAGTTTGATTCTGGGATTGATTGTCCTCTCACTCCAGTTTCAGTCTGGTGTAACTCAACTGAACTACTACTGATTTATACTGCTGCAAGTATGTGAGAAGAAAATATGGCTGTGTGTGAAGTAGAAGCAGAAAACCCCCCTCTACTTAATGGAAAAAGAAAATTATTTAGGTAACCAAGTTCCCCACTTTCAAACTCCAATTTCATTGTTCATTAAAGAAAATCTGTCCTATAGGAAGCAGTTCAAAAATTAAATATTTAAATTTATATATTGTTACATTTCCTATTGGAGAGTGCATTGAAAGAAATAAGTAAAAAAAAAAATCAGCTATGAATTGAAGGAGATTTTAGATACCGGTAGTACCATTTACATTAAAAAACAACATCATCTTTTTTATTTCTCCCTTGGAAACTTATACCTCTGGTTCTTACCCTGCTTTCATTTCTTTAAATGGTGCCCACTGTGAAGTATCCCAAGTGACTGGTAAAAAATTATGTTACAATATTGTAACAAACCAGTGCCGACCTAGGAGTTCAGGGTCATCACTATGCCGCGTGCCAGAGCCACTCAGAACTTGAAGCAGCAACAGGGACAAGAATACTAGCCAGTGCATTACAGTATCATACGACAGGCTCAATTTTCCTATAATGGAACTGCTTTACACTCAACTGTTTAGTTTGAATATTACTTTATTTCTCCTGAGTCTCTTTCCTCATTCTCCTCATATATGCACTTTAAAAAACACCAGAACTTAAGGATGGTTTATTAAAATATTTTGAAAAAAATCAAATTGTGATCTAAAATGGGGGCATTAAGCGGACCACCCACAAGACACTGACAAGATCAAGACACTTGCTGACTGTATGGCTTCATACACTCACCGCTTTAGACTGCAAGGCATTAAAGTGAGTGACAAAAGGCTTTGTGACTCAATGTAGCTGATCAGTATGTAGATTAAACTCACCTTGAATGAACAAAGATCAGGCAGGAGAAAAATCAAAGAGCCACAACTCAAATTCATGTAAGAATTAAGTCAGGGGACCTAGGGAGATGAAGTAGAACAGCTACCCTAAGGGGGTAGAGCAAAAATAATTCAACAGTGTAATATCTAAACATTGCTTGGGATCTTGTTTTCACCTAAAGCCAGGATTGGAAGGCTCAAACAGGTACCAGCAACAAGCTCATATCCCCCCTCCCTCAACTGCTTCCCTGATACCTAGAAGAATATGAAAATAAACAGTCCCTTTGCATCAAAGCAAAGCTGATATTTCAGCTGACAGACAAGTCTTTCCTCAGTGTCTTGTTACTCTTTCTTTCCATAATGTGGTTGTGAGTTGGAGAGTTGTGGTGGAGAAAGATAAGAGAAATGTGTCATATTATTTGTACTTCATCGATTGGTATAATCATCCTTTGGTTGAAAATACAATACCATCCTATTTAGTATGGTGCCTTGCATGCCAACTCTATCTCAAAATGTGTTGCAGAGTTAAATAAAACAGTTTCACAGGGGAAAAGATGTGTTTGCAGATTAATTCAAGCATTAAGACAGAGTTCTGACAGAAGCAGCTGCAGAAGAGAAGATCGAGAAGTGGACAAGTTATGTTAACAGCTAAAGAGAAGGCTCATGATAGATGAAGAGAGGGCTAGTTAACAATGTGGAAAGCTGCCCGGCATTTCTTCACGGCTCTCCCACAGTGGTAAGACAGGATGCCAAATTATTTTTGTCACCTAAAGCCAGCACTGTTCAGGAACATATAATTTATGTTTCTCTGCTGTCTTCAGTACTACAAATCTGATTAGATATCTTTTGAGCTATATTTGCAAGCCAGCCTCCAGGTTGCTGCACACAAATCTTCCACAGACACACATATGCCTGAGCCAACCCCTCATTTCCATGAACAAATCCCAGTGTATCCAAACCATTCAACTAGCATATGTAAAATTTAGGTTCACAAATTGAGAGGTCCGCTTGAAAACGTAGTCCTTCAAGTTCTTTTATTCTGATTGCATGCATCTTGCCCATCTCTCTTACTATACAGATTTACCATGCCAGAGAGATAGCATGGTGTTACATGCCAGGCACTAGATATTGCATGTCACAATCTGGGTTCTTATTCCAGTTTTGCTATGAGAGTTTGGGTGACTTGTTGCATCAATTTGTTCTTCAGTTTTCCAACCATTCCCTATTATGGAGGATTCAGTATTTAGTTGGACCTTTAATGCTCATTAATTCAAGTTTTAAAATTTGCTATGAAATGAAAAATGTTTTTTTGGTAGTGTCCTGTACCAGTCTGAAATGATTTTCCCTAGTTCAAATTTTAAAGTGTGTAATATGGTGGTCAAAAAAATGAAGAAATGTAAAGATCTCTCTCTTCTCCCAAGAAAAAATGTCCATTACTATGAAGCAGTTCTATTTGAAACCCTGAACATACACTGAAATACAATGGTGCAGCACATTGTATTCCAGCACTAAGCTTGTCACTATGAAACACAGAAGTCTTTTAGCACCACTTTGGGGCTTGTTACTGTTGTTCATATCACCTTAAATTATATAAAATACATTCAGAGTGAGACAAGGCCTGCACAGCACCATCGTCTTGAACCAGTCTGATCTGAAGTCGCTCTATATTAAGATCCAGTAACTTCATAGTCAAATAATGACTAAACTAGTCTGTAAATTCAGAGAGGAGAAGTTGGCATGTGAAACAGTGGGGCCAAGGTTTAAGATTTAAGATGTTCTTCAGAATGTATAAATCAGGGGCATCTTCATGAAACTGTGCACACGTTTTTTTTAACAAGTGGGCATTAAATAGGATTCTGTGCTAAATCTTCCCCTATGATGAACTCTTGCAGATTTCCATTTCACCACACACCATTTTCAACTGGGGGCTAAGGAATGTGTTCTCAGGACTACATAGCTGACGGCTTTTTTGTTGTGTGTGCTTTTGTTTGTATTGTTTTGTTTTTTAAATTAAAAAAAACAGGCTACCCTTAAGAGAGTTACCTTATAGGGAACCAGAGAGGACTCCTTAGTCATCCTATCTCCCCTATTCAACTGCATTTCCTTTTCTCTTTTGGGACAGCATCGCTGATACAGAACACTATTTATTCTGGCAGGTACTTTTCCCCTAGGGAAGAGTTTCTCACAGTCCAGTTATACCTTAGCTCTCCTGATTTAAACATCTCCTTTTGTTTCAGTGCACAATACTGTTTTTCTGGAAGCATCGATTGTTGAGTTCTTTACTTTTTTCATAAGGAAGGATTGGTGCAGTTACTTCCCTAGTAAAATGAGGCTCTGTCAAGGGCAGTTTCCTTACCCACGTTTTTTTCTCCTCTTCACTTGTCGCCTTCACCATGACCTGTGGCAGTCTGTCTAGTCTTACCTTTGTAACTTAGATTTTAATGGCCTGCTTTTTAATAGTGCTGGGCATCCACAAATCCCACTGAAGTCCATGGTAACTACATGAAAATCAGGCCATACATGATCCTTGGTGCAGGGGCCTTGTTTCCTTTGTCTCCGCTACACACCACGCACATCTCTAATTTTTTAAACTAACTGATTATCAACAATGCACTTAAGACTTTGAACAAACCTTGTACAACTATTTACCTCTCACTTGTGGTCACAAATTAATACAACAACGGTGAAAAGCTTGCACAGCCATCACCTGAGCACCAGTCATTTCTCAAATGTTCCTAGTGCAACCACCACAATTACACTTCATACAGCTGACACTGCCCCCTCTGGCACAGCACTGCCAAGTGGCCCATAGAAGACAACAGCCATCTTGTACAAACAAGCACACAAGAACTTGACAAAGTCTTGTCTCCTCCCTTATGTAGTTCTCACATTTTCTCTCCTTGATCAATCCATATACAAAAACAACTAAAAAAACAGTTATTTGTACTGTACTATTTAGGTCAGACATGTAAGTTTTAGCATTGCTTCCTTCTAAGGTCAGGCTTAAACCACCTACAAAAGAACATAATCTCTCTATAAAATGGGGCTTTTCCTGCTGTTTGACTCAAGCTCTTCAGACTTCTCAGAGGGGCACAGTACCACTCTCTGTATGTAATATGCATAACTGCTTTTTCTTCCTTTAAGTTTGGCTTACACACCTGCGGTTAAATTGACTGGCAAACTTGATGTAAAAAGGGATTCGTCCTGCACAGTTATACAGCATGTGGGTGGTAGGTATATCTTCCTCTATGTCCCGGAGCAAAGATCACATGAATGAAGGTAACATACCCAATCGTCAAAGCTTCCTATGAGAGCAGGAGGCGAGCATAAGCACCTCTCTGTCCTTGCCATCTAATACTATTACGACCATGTATTACTGATGTAAGGGACCAGAGTGACAGCCCAGAGAACATAATGGCCAACACCATTTCAAGCTTCTGCACGCTATCTAACTAATGTGCCTCAGGTCTGATGGACAACCTCTAACAGTGAAGGAAAAACATTATCTAAGATCACTCAGTCTTTGGCCTTTTTGCTGACACTGCCAGCAATTCTGGATAATATAATGATGGTTTTCGTAATGCAGGACCTTGTAGTCATATGAGCACAAAGTCAGGACTAAGTGATTCCTGCATTCTACTCCTAGCACTGACAAGAGGCTTGTTGAGACACTTGGGGCAATTCACTCGGCCTCTCGGTGTTTGGTTTCTCCATCTGTAAAATGGGGATAATAATATACTGATAAAACTTCAATAAATTAGATAGATAGGTAGAGAGACAGATAATGATCATGCCCATTTTACCACTAAGGAAAATCAGGCAGAGCGAGGTTAAGTGTCTTGATTTCAAGTCACAAATGAAGCTTGTTCAGAGCCTGGGACAGACCTCTGGACTTTTAGTCCATACCTTCATAAATAGACCCGATTCCCACTGGATCAAACCTCATTCTGGAAAAAGAGCAATGTATACAGAACAGCATTTACTAATCCTTTCCCTTTGTAAACTAGTCAGCTGTAGCGATTAGAGGAATTTTCCCCTGAGAAATGCCAAATTACTACTACTTAATTGTCCTTTCACATTAAAATCATTTCTAACACTACAGCTGAGAAAATAATTTGAGAACAGAATAATTAAGAGTCCACCGCTTCGTATGAGATTGAACAAATCATAACAATTTACAACATTAGCAAACAGTTTAGCAGTGATATGACTGAATCAGCACTGAAACGGAATGACATTTAAATGGGACTAATAACAATACTTCATTCACTGGTTTTGTGTGAACTTCATTATAAAAATGTCAGAAGATAGACAAATGAATAATGAGTGTCATACCAGAACAGACGTATTCCTTTTTCTGAACATCCGCCACATTAAAACCCCGAAGGTGCACGGGTGCCATGCAGAATGTGAACTGCCCAATCGAGCGTCTCTGACGCAGCCAGTCAGACAGCCAAGCCAAGTGGCAGTCACAATACAGGTAATTGGAGTGAAGCCGCCTGCAATGGGCAAAAAGAGTCACATCACATCTGAATGTTTTAGAAACAGTGATTAAACAAAGCAAACTCATACAAATTTTCAGAGACATTGTACTAAAAACCCTGCATATATTTTTACATAGGAGTAAGTTGAATTATTAGAGATAAATGTTGAGACTAGAGGATGAGGGGATCCACAAAATTGAAGGAGCTCTCATTTGATCAAATGTTTTCTCTGTTCTATTGAAAAGCAATAAGTGAACCTGACACGAAGCAGAGCTCCAAGTAAGCACCCGAAAGGAGGGGTGTGCAATCAACCCATGAAACTGACAATTTTCCAGCAGAGCGCAATCTTGGGTGAAATTACCAGTGCCAGGAGTACCACAGCAGCTTCATGGTAGTTGGAGGCTTTTACCTTAGGGGGGTATAGACAAAGCACAGAGGACCCCAAAAAAGATAATATATATTAATTGAACTTTTTCTAATCCATGAAAGGTTTAGTTCACATTTAGGTGAAGATTCATCTTTTCCCATCATTAAGTAATTTAATACAAGCTTCACTTGTTGTCATGGCCATCCATTGAGCTTCTAAGAGGAGTCTGAGAAGTATTGTTCAGCAATGGGATGTCTATTTTACAGACTCACAGCAGACTGAAATCTTAAATACAAAATACTCAAATTATAAGTACTTGTGCAATTTTGCTGCAGGTTTGCAGCATATATTAATTGCTTCTCCCACCCCCACCCTCAACCATCAGTTCATTTTTAACATGATGCAATTTCACAAGAGAAGATGTAAACTTCTAAGTTTATACTAATAACTTCCAGAAGCATTATCTATCTTTAATCCCCTCCCTCCCCCATATCTTTTAAATAGTAAACATGCAATCGTGGAATGAACCCAATACTGTTTAATAACTACCACAAACTCTAGGACAAAGTTTAATAAGTTAAAACTGGCAAGATTAAACATTTCATTCCTTTTAATAAGTCATGAATTTGTAGCATTATGACAAAGTTGAAATGACAACCCCCCATTCCCCATCGAAGACTGAAAATCCTGTAAGATATAGTTAGACAAAGCATTCTTAAATGCAATGCAGTAATATATCAAGTATTATATTAAAAAAAAGAAACAATTGGTGTGCACACAGGATTTAGCCTTGCCAGCTCCAGAAGAAATTAACCATCAATCTAGAGATATTCATATTACACAATGGCAGTTGAGATCAGTGGTGGCGCCCGAGTTGACAGTCCCTAGATTTGTATGTCTGGGGGGAACCAGTGACACATCTTCAGTGGCTGGACCTCAAGCTTGGAATTCATTTCCATGCTTTGGCCAGTACCGTTTACATCTGCTGAGTACACTTCAGGGCACAATGTAAAGCAGATCTATTCACCCAAGATTTCAATGAAGGGGCAGGGTACGGCAGCAATGTTGTTACATTTTGTGAAAGCTTCAGATGACACAGCATCAACTTCGAACTGTGGTAAAATGTTTTTATTATGAATTGTTTTTTATTTCATTTTTGATAAGCACAGTATATAAACTGAAAGAACAAATATACACATTCACAAAGCCGAGAGAACATCGTCTAGGAAAAGATCACCCTAACTGCAACAAGGCCGTGTCAACCTATAGATCAACAATTCCATACAGCTAACCTGACAAAGAATTAGCATCCCTTCCCATCACAACATTCAAGAGTATCCTATGATGATATTCAGAATTATACTTTCTAAAGAAAGTAGGAACATGACTTTTTTAGTTTTCAGACAGGGCTCATAAGATAAAATTTTCACAAGAACTGCTTCCATATCTCCAATTTGTTTTCTTGCTAGACATGTAGAACCAGGGGCAGCTCCACGTATTTTGCCGACACAAGCACAGCAATCAGGCTCCCTTCAGCGGCATGCCTGCGGGAGGTCTGCTGGTCCTGCGCCTTCGGCGTACCTGCTGCCGAATTACCGCCGAAACCGTGGGATCAGCGGACCTCCTGCAGGCATGCTGCAGAAGGCAGCCTGATGGCTGCCCTCAGAGCAACCAGCACGCCGCCCCCTGCGGCTTGCCACCCCAAGCATGCGCTTGCTGCACTGGTGCCTGGAGCCGCCCCTGTGTAGAACTAATTTCTGGGTTTACATATTTTAAAAGTGGGAACTATACTCCTCCTCAATCGGCCTGCATTGTCCCATGTGAACCCTATCTTTAGACTTGATAATGTTATTTGTGTTGAAATTCTGCAGCATGCCATGGGTGTTTGGGAATTGCTCTTGGTTCATTGTAAACAAGCTGTCAAGCTTAACCAGGTAGCCTATAGGAATATGTCTTTGATAAACAAATTAATGAATACAATAAGAATACTTGAAAAGGGCTTCCATTGTGGTTGAGAAACACAGCACAACAGTCCCTTGTGCAAGTCAGGAGCACTGCAGCCATTTGGTGGGTTTGGGGTTTTTTTCTTTTGTATATTTTACATATTTTTTAAATGTAATCATTTACCTCTGCAGTCATTCACAGATGCAGAGACAACAGGAGACTGACCATTAAAGAAATTAATACAGAGGCCATGTTTAGAATAAATAAAGCTGTTTTACGCAGATGAAAGCAGATCAATACAAACTAATTTCTGTAAATTCCAATCACAAGCCAAAAAAAAAAATCAATAAAACAAACAAAAACCAACAGAAAAGAGGAGTTAGGTTGAACAGATCAGCATAGAAGAGCTGATTTATTTATTTTATTTTTAGAAAGGATTCTTAAGCGCTACAATTATATTAGTACATTTTTCTTTCCCTTAAGGTCATATTGACTGAACACTTTTAATTTTTCCTCCCATGTTCTTCATAATGGAATGGATGTTTTTTGTTTTTTTTTTTAAAAAAACTTCACATGACTCTTGTCCTTATAAAACAAGCTGGATTGAGAGCACTGAGAATAAACTTTTTAGCTACAGAATAAGTACAGTACAGGCACCTTCCCTAACTGCCTGTCTATGGACCTCAACACTCACTACAAAGAATTACATCCACTGTACTCTACCTAGGCCCATTCGATCTCTGGCCTCTCTAGTAAACCTACTAACATGATGGCCAGGTGTGATGTTATTTTTGTGATGTGGACACCTAGCCATAGGGAAGTAAACGAAGACTATATTCATTCTACCGAAGGTACTCCACAGCCATCAGATGGCTGGATTTGAACCATTGACTGAAGGATCAAATACTACAGCCTACCTTTCCAACCCAAGTCCTCATGCCTGCAGCAAATTCTATGCAACATGCTTTCTCTCATAGATTTTGTTATTTATGAAAGCAGATTCTCTGAGGTATGTATTAACGTGGAAGAGAAAGAAAAAACACGTACAAAATAAAATCAGAAATGTGACATGAGAGAAGATATTGCTGTCCCACCCCACATTAATATCTTCATATAAACATTTTACCTAACAGAACAATAAGAGACCTATTTCTAAGTTGATTTGTGCAGAGATGCGTTACCTGGGCAGTTGCAAAGGGGCATTATTACTTATTTCAGCAAACCACATGTTTAATATTAAAGCCACATTATCCTGCAATATGTACCAACAATGGTCAAGTGTGTTTCTAACCATTTTTAGCTATGAAAAATAATGTTAATATTTAGACATCATCTTTGTGAGATGTGATGGTGATGATTTGAGGAGAATGAAACAATTCCAGGAAGGAGCAGCGTTAGAAGTCATGAAATATTTGTGGTATCTGTGTTTATCTTATATTTATTATTCTTTTGATGGCTTTACTATCTCTGACAAAGTAGGAGGAAGGTAAAATGAAAAATTAAACCACTGTATTACAATTCTACCCTTCTGCATGGGGCTTTTAAAAAAAATACTGAATGTTTAGAAGGGATGTAATTTGGCAGTCTTTGAGACTCACATATGCCACTTACTATTGATGAAACTACCTTTGCAGAACATAAGGTGAATAAATACAAATGCCAGCTTTTAAAGGTGCCCTTTTAGCCACAGATTCTAAATTAAATTTCCAGCAAATCCTTTTAGAATGGGTCAGCATTTGTGTTCTGTAAAATGTGGCTCTCAGAATTCAATATAAAAGCTTCTCTTTATAAATCCCATTTATGACTTCCTTCCTTTTTTTTTTGTTCCCTTTTTTTCTTCTTTAATTACAGCAAAGGGGGATTAGTCAGTGTAAGTCTCCCGGGAGCCATCTCCGAAATTAAACTAAAGGGAAAATGGCAGCAGGCACTGAGCTCTGGGAACAGACAAGACTGATTGATCTGAAGTAGCCAGGCAAATATTCTGGATCGTTAAGGGAGAGAAATATCTTAAACCATCCTTCAGCTCCCCCCACGAAAAGACAAAAATATAAATTCTCTTTGATCAGTTACATTAATGTTAGCATCCTTTAGAGAAAAAAAGAAAGTAAATATAAATCAGTAGTTATCACTTTACAGAAAACAGCCTATCAGTATGGACAGATAAGAACCATTTTTCTTCAGTTGACTTAACTGGCCTACTGTGATTATATGAAAATATATATCCAAACATATCACTCTGCTTCCCACTAGTATGAACAGGCTGCTAGTAATTGGCTTGCTGAAAATTTTGGAGTAAGCACATGGCTTGTTTTTATACGCTGGAGTAAAATCAAAGAGGTGTTTCTTTAAAAAATGACTTCTGGAGCTGTGTATTCATTTCAAGCGAATGCTTTTGGAAATGGCTGGGTGGGGTAGAGCTGCAAAGCTGATGGCATTACCGTTTGGAATTTTACCTCTAAACCCTCGGTCTAAATTCCACAAAAATTACACACAGGTCAATTTAATTCCCTTTGTATAAGGTTTTCCTAAAGCTGGTTGGAAATTTTTCAGAGGAACCTTTTTCCATTGGAAAAAGCAGATTTGTCACAAGAGAAAATGTTTTGCAAAAATGGGACAATTTCTATTAAATTTTATTTGGAGAGAAAAAATTCAAAACAAAATATTTTAGATATTTTGGTGCAAAATGACTTTTCGTTTCAAAATGTACTGTATGTTCTATTTAAAAAATAAAAGTAATTTAAAATGTCAAAATCAGATTGAAACATTTTGACTATAAAAATTAAAGATTTTGATTGACAAACAATTTTTTAATTAAATTTTGTTTCAAGGATATTTTTAAATTTTTGGGTTTGTTCCATTTTGGAACAACTTTTTTTCATTTTTTTTTTAACCTCACAGAATTTCCCACTAAATGAAAAATCTTGTTTCTGCACTGCTCTGATTTCTACATTACCCTAGGTGAAACTGTGCATGCATTTAAAAGCTGTGTGACCCCAACGTATTGAGATTTGCGTAGGCTGTAAGGAAGGGTTCAGTTTGGCCTCCCAGTATCAACTAAATAACAGAATTACTTTTCATAATCAGCATGTGATGACAATTAGGCTCAACTGGTAAATTTTTTCTCCCAAAACTAGCTTGAGCTGGTTACCTTGGGGAGAGTCTGAAATATGTTCTGACCCAATAAGGTTACCTCATTCCTGTTTACAAGGGTTAACATCACAAAATAAAGTTTTGGCTTGACCTATTTGCTGTCCTTTTGTTAAAGAAAAGTGGTTTAAAAAACCTTTATAAAAGTATTCCTTGAATAAAGACAAATATTCAAAGCAAAGACAGAGTTATCCAGGCTGCTACTTATTTCTGAATTCAGTACTTACAGAGTCCTGATCTTTGGCATATGGTTGAAACTGGTAAGAGGGATGCGGGTGATGTTGTTATTGTTGAGAGTGCTGTTAAAAAAGAAAGAAAGAAAAGAAAAACAGATTGATCAATTATTTACACTGCTTTACCAGCATACTCTTTATAGAAATGAACTGCTTCAACAACGAGTAATAAATATATAGTGCTGCAAACAAGAAGACATGCTGACAAATATCTCAGGAGCGATTTGTGAGTTGTCAGGCAGAGTTTTATGGCAGAGTAACCAATAATTGAGCACAAGTAAGCAAAAATTGCTATTTAACATGCCCTGCCCTATGTAGCAAGTAGCACAAGAGTTCATCCACTAGAGTATTTGTTTTCAAACAAAAGGGGAGATGTTGGCACTTAAAGCCTCCTTAGCACAGCCTGTTTGCAATAAGACATTCAGCTCAAACTGCTCTGTTAGAAACACATGGATGGATGAGGAATTCTTGTTTGGTTTCCTTAGGAAGAAATATACGGAACGTGGAATGGTCCAGAATAAACATTTCCTGTTCAAAGCATATAAGGGTTTCAAATGGAAACTCCATCAAGTGTATTTTATTAGAGCTGGTCTTAGACAGAATGGAACCCCGGCTGCCATTAGGGACCCTAATCATGTTTTTTATGATAAAATGACTAGTTTAGCATCAATTGGGGTAGGTTGCCCTCATTTATGTTGTTCCTAATTATATCAGTGACTACCTGGAAAATTAGAAGCTATAAAGTTTATCAATGATGGCCTGGGAAATGGAACACACACACCAGGAGGGTGTACTTCCCACATTCCAATTGCTCAGAAATTGCAACTACTGCAGCCTACTGTGCCAAGAGACTTGATCAATCCTGACTATCTGTTATCGACCATGCTGCACTGTCCATTCTACTTCTAACTGAAATGGTTAAAGCTCTTCAAATTTCCCTTATTTAAAATGCAAACACACAGCAGTTGTTTATAGCAATGGACCAGCAGGCTGTACATTATAACAGGTATAGTGCAGTGTTTTGGGCAATTACTGTAGAAACCAATAGCTTGGGCTTGTTTCAGATTAAGGGCTGTAAACTTTGTGAAGGTGATAAAATAAACAGCCACCTTAAATAACACTTACTGTTACTTACACCGGAATTGTTCAGTAGTTGTGATATTATGTATTTGTGCAGGGCATTTCATAAAAAGATTTTCAAGAGCTTTAAAATAATTAACTAATTAACCTTGTAATTCATCTGTAACTTCCTTCCAACAGATAACTCGTTTTCTGTATACCAGAGATCAGCGTGTACAACAGAAACCTCTCAGAAGATTCCCAGTTTGCACAATGTTAGTGTACCGTAGCCTACAACACAATATATTGCAGTATTTTAGCTCCACTAGAAAAACTGGTAATGTCTGATGTTGGCTCAAATCAGAAATCAGAACGCTCTCAAATATGGAGGGGATAGGATGTCTAAAATGCAGACCTAAATTAAGATACACATTTCACAATTTGAATCCCGAATTCAGAACACCTCAATTTCATTGGGAAGGGCAAAGAATTAGGGAGGAAAGTACTGTCAATATCTGGAGCTGAATCCTGTAATGCACTCATGGCACAAACTACTCAGGATAAACTGTGATGCCTCACTGTGAACTTCTCTGAGGCTGAAAAGCTGCTTCGTTTGTCCCACACAATTCCCTTCTTAAGGGCATCATAATACCAAAATGAATTTTCCACTATAACAGTTTCTACTATGTATTTTAAAATAAAGCTCTCTTTATATGTAATTATTATTGCTAGATTATGGTATCTAGCAGATGGTGCAGGAACGGAAGTCAGTGGTAGACAACTTGCCAAAAGAAGTGTGTGGCACAGTAATTTTCATTCAGACAAATGACACACTCTGTAGGAATAAATGACAGCAAATATTGTCCAGTGGCTCAAGCAGAGGATTATAATTCAGAACTGCTGAGTTCAATTGCTATCTCTGTCACTAATTCTGCCTGTAATCTTGGATAAGTCACTTAGCATCGGCCTCTGTTTTCCCATCTGTAAAATACTTATCTACCTAGCCACAGAGATATTGATGCTTAATGTGTGTAACACACTCTAGATCAACCACCTTGGATGAGGCTATAGAAGTGCTAAGCATTATTACTGTTGTTATACCTGTGTTCTGATTTTGTTCACTTGTCCACCAAAAGAAAAAGGCAAAGTGTAAATGTGTGTTAGTTTAAGTGGCATATATTACAGAGAGCATTAGTATAGGAAATAACTCCATGCAGTGACTGGGATCATAAATCGCTAAAGAAAAACCATGCATATAGTCAATTTTGAAAATTAAATTGTACACAAAGTTGACAACTGAATATGTCAGTGAGGGCACTAAAGGATCCAATGCAAGTCAAACTGAATTCAGTGGAGACTGTGCATTGACTTTTAACAGAACACAGAGTGGATTCAGAAAGTGAAAAGTCACAGTGAACATCTTTCCCAAGTAACTGAGAGATACATTCTGTACACTATTCCCAGCACGACTGTTGAAAATTCAATCTGTACTATCAAACAGACTCAGATATAGCTATTGTAAAAAAAAAAGGCACATATTTAATAGACAAAGTATCAGTCTAGTAACCCAAATCCTAGCTTTGTTACTTACATATTTCCAACATTAAGAGTCCATTTGTTGCTAGAAATAAGCAGGAAGACTTCCATAGGTCTCCAATAAATAAATGATTGAGCAACAAATAATGAGGAATATAGTTAATACTGAATTAAGCCTTATTTCATTAATCTACTAATTAACTACAACATTTCAAGTATAATCGTAGCAGATAGCTACTGCACAGAAGACTTATTAATGCATTATTACACTGATATTTAAATGTTAACTATTATGAAGGCAATAAAGCATTTATGATTATAGCTGTATTTCAACACAAAGGCTACTAAATACAGCTGTACTGCTTCCATTGCTCCACAAAGGGTACTAGTTGATAGTGAACTGTCTGCATTATTGGTTGTGTGAAGTTAACCCCTTTGCAATGATTCTTCAGCATGTGGTAGTCTAATGTAGCAGCATTCTTGTATAGGCTCTTGCAGGGGAGCCTTCAAGATAGATGGAACAGTGCTAGGGAGACATTTTGCAAACCTGAATACCAAGTACATGAAGCAGTTGTCAAGTGTTTAAAACTCATCATCCCAGTAACGATTTTTAAGCCTGTGTGTTGTGGTGGAGTCAAAAGACCATAATGCACTTATATATGGAAGATGAGGGGGAACAGAGAATATCCATCCCCTCAATTTTCTAGTAAGTGCTATGAAGCCCAGTAGATATTTGAAACAGACTAAGAGCAGAAAACTAGATGAGGTCCTGGACTCTCAGAGCATCCAGGTTCCCTCCGCATCATATAAGGAGCCTGGAGACTCACATCACACCACACTGTCATCAAGAGCACACCTCTAACCTGTTGCTTATTTTAGAGCCAAGTTTACCCTCATCCCTCACAAACTCACTGTTATCACTATAAGGTGTTCACTTCCAAAATGCTGAATCAGTAACCTAAGGTTAGAGAAAATGTTATTTATGGCTGCAGACCTGTCACCTTGGGCTGCGATATTGTCAGATCTTGCAAGCAAAGCAGGCTCAGGATGCAGCAGTACCTGGTGGGCCTCCAAGAACTACTTGGGAGCTGCACAAAATGGTGTTAGCCATCTGTAGGTGGCACTTCCCTGAGGCATATCTTCAGCTGTGGTAAATTGTCAGCTCCAATGACTTCAGTTTATACCAGCTGAGATCTGCCCCCCGGGGCAGCATGCTATTAGGAGGTACTCACTTTCCCATAAGATATAAAACTGACTTGTGGTCATTAAAAGATCACCTAGCATTTTTTCAAAAGTAGGAATGTTGGCTCTGGAATCTTGTATATATGTATGTATGTATCCCATGACCGATTTTCATGACGTAAGCTTGATAAGTTTATGGAAGGGATGGTATGATGGGACAGCTTAATTTTGGCAACTGATCTTTGATTATCAGCAGGTAAGTATGCCCAGTGGTCTGTGATGGGATGTTAGATGGGATGGGATCTGAGTTACTGCAGAGAATTCTTTCCTGAGTGCTGGCTGGTGAGTCTTGCCCACATGCTCAGGGATTAGCTGATCACCATATTTGGGATCAGGAAGGAATTTTCCTCCGGGGCAGATTGGCAGGGGCCCTGGAGGTTTTTCGCCTTCCTCTACAGTGTGGGGCTTGGGTCACTTGCTGGTGGATTCTCTGCAGCTTGAGCTTTTCAAACCACAATTTGAAGACTTCAATAACTCAGACATAGGTTAGGGGTTTGTTATAGAAGTGGATGGGTAGGATTCTGGGCCTACTTTGTGCAGGAGGTCAGACTAGATGATCATATTGGTCCCTTCTGACCTTAAAGTCTATGAGTCTATGATATGTTTCAGTGGCACGTTTTTATTCTGACATTACCCATCTCCTCTCTGGGTCTGGAATCCTGGTTCAATACCAAATCTGGTAAACACAATCTGCCTCCTTCCTCACATTTCCCATGCAAATTCATTTGCATTCAACATTCTTACATACTTCCCAGTGGCACTAAACTGTTGCACAGCATTGCAGTCCGCTGATAAAAAAAATACTGAATTCCACCCTAAAGGTGGCTGCATTTTCTGGTGAATGACATGATCCTTTGTATTTCCACAGTTGCTAAAGTGCTTTAGATGAAAGGTGCTATATATATATGGAAAATCATTACAATATGTGAGAGGAATTAATCCAACATCATTAAAATGTTTCTACTCTTGTTTTGTGGCATCCCCATCATTTTGAGTGGGAAAAGAGGTGCTAATGGGTGACTGATACTTACAAAGATTAGTATATCTCAAATTCTAGAACAAACATAATAGCTTCTAGGCACAGTCCAAATGCTCTGACCAAAAAGTGAAAAGATTAGATTTCTAATCTTCCCAGACTATTTACTCAGTTTGAAAGATTCAACCTAGCAGTCTAACTATCTCCCCAAACCAGCTGGACTGATTAGGAACTGAAAAATCCTAGGACTTTTGCTGAATGGCCAGACGAACTCTCTCTTCTCTCTCTTACTGCTTCAAGCTATAGGAAAATATTGTGGGTTTTGTTCCTCTTTGTTGTGTCTTTGCACCGCCAACAATAAAAATTACAACACATCCACCCTATCTACTCCAGTTAAGAACTGGAAATATACTGCAAGACCAAAGATATCTTCTGGCAATGCCATCAGAAAAGATTGCAAACCAGATGTAAAAAGATTATGTTAAATACCTATATTACAACAAGTAAAAAGGTAACAATATTAACCGCCTTGCTATTTTTGCAGTCAACCACAACTTCAAGTGATAAAACAGGAAGGCTTTTTTTGGTTTCTTTTACAATGAAAAGGTCCTAATATATAACAATGATTAATTATAATCCATTGTAACCCAGCTAATGCAAGTTATGGCATTCTATTTTATCAGTGTTATAAAGAAAAAAGACCTCATAGCAAAATCTAATTTTCCTCCTCTAAACAGTACACTTTTTTCATAAAAGAACAGACACAGGAAAACAACTATCAATACAATATCTGCAATGATGTTCTTTTTACGCACAGGATTTGAATGGATATAAATGACAGAAAAATCTACATGCAGCACTAGGCCAGAGCTGAGGGCACGCTTTGGTTTCTGCATATAATAGGGACTGTGATTTTCTTTTACATCCCATTTCTGCAGCTGATTAGCACAAACAGCTAATCAAATTGAGAAATGATATGGTAGATTATATTTTTGATTAGGACTTTTTTCCAAGCATTAATGAGCATCTACCATAGTTACCAGGGGTCTGCTAGCCATTCAGCCTTTGATAAGCACCAGGCTTCTTTTGTGTAGCATTTGGCTCTGCTGATCAAGGGGGTTTGTAGCATTTTCAGAATTCTCAGCTATGAAGAAACACTAAGGACCACAGGAGATCAGATCCATGAGAGGAAGAACAAAAAAAAAATGTATAGACAAACTACTGTAAGAAATATACTTTCAAGTAGTGAGGGGTAAATGGGAAAAGAGAAAAGAAACACGACCAGCTCATTTTCTGTATTTGTGTTGCTCTTTGAATTTCTTCTTCTTTTGCTCACTAGACATTAATAGTCTCTGGATTGTTTGCCAAAGTTTTGTAGTTTAAAAAAGAATTGTTTGAACCCTGGAAAGCATCATTTGGCAACACACAGCTCATGCTTATAGGGACTACAACTTTTAAACTGAACAGACACTCTTTTAATTTTCATTCTCCCCTCTCCCCACAAAAAAGACCAATTTGCTTACTTTTCTAGCTGTGTGGTAAACATGTTTTGAATGTGTGTCTTTGATTTGCATGATCCGGGCCTGGAGTTGAAAAGCAGACCTCTGAGGCTGGTTGGAGCAGCGGCAGCTGCTGTGTTGCTGGTAGTGCTAACAAGTCTAACATTTCCCTCTGTCTCCTTTGATTAGACCACTGCTTTATCACAGTGTCCTTTTTTTGGCTGTGTGTGTAATCCGTGTGTTGTGTGTCCATAACACCATGTAATTGGCCCTAATGCAACATTATTATCTGTATGCAGGCAAGGACTGGATACAAATGGTGCATATGCCGGCTTACAACATTCCCAGGATCAGATGATCAGATTCCCAATTTTAGAGGGACAGTCCTGATTTTAAGGTCTTTTTTTCTTATATAAGCTCCTATTATCCCCCACCCACCCCTGTCTTGATTTTTCACATTTGCTGTCTGGTCATCGTACCCAAGAGTGAGTTACTCACCTGTCATCCTCCCTGATTATTGCCTCTGCCATAACTGCCAGGCTTTTCATATTGCTTGTTCCCAAAGCAAATGGACACTCTGTTCAAAGTGGAAAGGTACAGGAGAGTGGAATTCCAGAAACACACACGCACATACTCTCAGTTAAACAAAACTGGAATTTTTTAACTAATTTGTCTAGAAATCTCCAAGCACAAGTAAAAACACAATTAAGCCTCAGAACACCTTTTGCATAAACAGTATTGCTAAGAATGTTATCCCTGTGTGGGGATGGGTGAATTGAGGCAAACAGAGGTTAAGCTATTTGACCAAGGACAGTGGTGTAGCTGGGAGAAGAGCCTTGAGGAACCCTGATATATACTCCCCTGCTAGCCAGCACCAGCTAGACAGAACTTTCCAGATGGGCAAAAATCTCATGATTTCAAAAATCATGAATCACGCGCTCAAATCATGCGAGACATTTTAAAAGTGTGGGTTTTTTTAATTTGCCTTCTGGTTTTGGGGCCTTTGCAGTTCACATTTTCAAGCTTTTCTCCACAACCAAATGTGACAAAGTTTTTTAAATGAAAATTGAGATTCTTATATAATCACAGGATCTGGGCCTTTAAAAAACACACCAAATACCTCAAGACTCCAAATAAAATTGAGAATTGGCGACTTTTTTTTTTTCCTCATTTGATCACCAGACTCCTCTTTATTTCAGACTTAGCTGACACCATTTTGATGCAATACAGTCCTGGAAACATACTGTAACCACCACAACATGAACAGTAACAGGGTTCCTATGACTTCATGTTTACAGAACTGGAGGGCAGGAAATCTTTTAGTATCTATGTGACTAGACTGCAGAACCACAATGCTAACAACACTGTGTCTTTATACATTATATAGAGATGACGTGTGTCTTGGCTTCCAAGATTTTTCCTCTCTATTTCCATAAAGTTTATTAGATTTACCTTTTCTAAATCACCAACCCTAATAAGAAAGCCTATTTTGTGGGTGGACAAAAATTAATAAGACTAGATTTAACACAGTGGGCAAAAGTGTCATGCTGCCACTAATACATTCTATGGTAATGACAGTTATAGTCATCAATGGCAGCACTACCTCTTAGGCCCCTGCCTACATTGACACTTTAATCTTGCAAGTAGAACTGGTTTTAAATGTGGTTTCAAACCAGTTTCTGCTAACTAGGTTTAATCATGTTTTACTAGGTCGCTGTAGACCAGACACACCCATTTACAAACCTACATGCCAGGTCTTGTCCACAATGGTTAAATAACTCCATTTGGAAAAGGATTTTTATCATCCTGATTCATAAGGGCACTGCGCACCTACAGCTCCGACATACTTCACAGGAGCTAATACTGTTCAGCACCTCTGAAAACCAGGCCATAAATCTGTTTTCAGTAGTTCAAACAGAGTTTGTGCATTTTGTATGCAGACATAATTAATCCGCATAAAGAACATTTGGATCCTGGGATGAAAGTCGCCATATTTTCATCAATTGTAAAAAAGGTTATATTTAATATAAGTCAAAATAAATCAGCATTAAATAAAATGCATAGTGTTTCTCAAAGAGGTGAGCTGCCTCAACAACCTCACCCTCTACTTTCTAAATGGCCAAGCAAAGGAAGACCCAGTGCTCCCATGGGTTGTTTTCAACATTTTTTTCTTTTCCAGTTCTGGGTGCCTCCCATATACAGTTTCTTGATCTCCCCACAGAGCATTTAAATTAAAGCCCATAACTGCTGTGTGGGCATATAATGAAAGTAACTGATGCTGCACTGATTAATCCATTACTCTCAACTGTTAGAAAACATAATGATCGCACAAGGGGCCTTATTCACGAGGTAGAGCAGTTGAGCTGTAATCTGACACCTCAAATTAGCAGCAAAAGCAACAACAGCTGGGTTTTTCTCTCAATATTTGTACCCAACTCTAAAGTGATTTGGCACCATACAAATGTTATTTTTAAACACAACATTAACACAGCCAACTAATGTTTTAAATGGTCTCCAGGTGTCATATAAAATCCATAGAAATGAAAACAATCAGTTGCCAATTTGGTTTCTATTCTGCTTTTATCTTAATAAACAGATTCACCATTAATCCTAGGTGATTGTTTTCTTTTTCCAAATGTGTTATCAAAGATATGAGCGGGTCTTCTATTGTTATCTCAGGTGTCTGGCAATGGAAATTTAAACAAGCCAAAGGGAACAGGAAAGAGAAATGTCCTTTTTTGGAAATGTCGGAGTGAATAAGCTTCATGTGATTAACACATGCATATGCTATGCAGAGCTGGTAGCACCACCTATTATTAAGGTTGCCTGACACTTCCCACTATAATACTCGCTTTTCAATTGCTTTATATCTTTTCCAAACTTACCATTTGGACTGAAATTTTCCATGCTGGGTGTCTGCCTCAAGAAGCACTTTTTCAGCCACTGGTTTAGCTATTTCCAAGAATAAGGCTAGGGAAAAGTACAGTTTTGTCCCATGTTAAAAAATTCCAGCAACCTTTTCTCTGAAATGCGCAATTGCTCTGAACGAGGCAGGGGTCCAGTGGAAAAAATAGTATGTTATTGTGTAAATAAAGAACATTATAATGGATATGCACCAGGGGGCTAACTTTGGCAGGCATGAATTTGCAACCATAATAATGCTCTTTTACCACAGTGTTTTTATGTTCCCAATGTGTGTGCATACGTGCACGTACTCACACGCTTCGTGCCCTGAATGTATTTTTCTGATTATTGCTGATTTATACCTTTGACATGATATTTAGGTTTCTCATGATCAATGCCTTCATGATCTATGCCCTTCCAAATATGGGGAAAAATAAAGGGAAACAAAGGAGAAATGAATAAAAGGAATAGACTTCTAAAAATAGATCTTCACCACAAGTTAACACAAGTTAGGTACACTCAACTTTTGCCACTCAAATTAGCCTTGCTCGTGTAAGAGTGGCCACACTGAAAAATAAGAGTCAAGCTGCTGTGCTGCACTCACTAAGATGTCTAGAGGCGTATCCCAGGGTTCTTTGCATTGCAGTAAGCTGAGCCACTCCATGAATTCTTTCCCAATGAAGAATTTGTCAGTCCTTTCTGGGCACAGGGGGGAATTGTGGTAAGGCATTAGGGGACTTGAGTGGTACTAGCCTGAGTCCATAATGCAGAGTGGTCTTGTTAGCAGCTGAGTTGTGCTATGTCAAGCTTCAGCCTGTATCCCCTGACTGGCCAGCCAACTCAAGTAAAAAGCTCCTCCACATGCTAACTAAAGGTTCTGTGTGAGGACAGGACTCAAGTTACAACTTGATTTAACTTTTCAGTGATGATAATCTGTAACCAAGTCTCAGCTGTCAGGGGTTTTCTGGAGAATTATGCTCTATTTCAGCTGGTTAACTGAAATTTCTGATCCATTTGATTTTTTCATTTAATATACCAAGCAAACAATGCTTTCAGCAATGAATTTACAAGAGTTATTGTCTAGCTTTTTGAATAGGGGTTGCTTTTTGTCTTTCATGTATATTATATATGTCTCCAAACAATTAGATCATAAGTCTGTCAAAGCACAGACCATGTGTTTACTCTGAACCACGTAACATACTGTGGGTGTTACAATATTATTAATAATAGAAAATATTTTTATACATTCCTTCATTCTGCTATATCTTCTTTAACAGAACTTAATTTTCCTTGGTGATTTTTGCCATGTTTTAGAGTGTTTTCTTGACAAAGGAGATCTCTTGCAATAGGGGCCGTCATTTTCATATTAGCCATAAAGTACAAATTTACAAAGAAATAGTATTTCCATTTTTGATGCACAAAGATGAAGCTGTAAGTGAGAGACAATAGTGACATCTCAAGATGGATCATTCTTTACAGAGTCCATAAAGAGCTACTAAAACATAATTAAAAATCCTTAAACTTTTGAACTTAGAAGAAAGAGCTTTAAAATACAAGAAAGCAAGGGTTCATCCTCTCTACAGTGCCAATTTAATCCAAAACTGTATATTTTTGTATTATGAGAAAGGCCTTCTTCCAGCTCCAATATAAAATATTTTCATTTAGCATGTGATAATGTCTAGCACAGGAGATCCAGTGGGCTGGAAAAGCATACTTGCCTATCAAAACAGAGAAACAAAAAAACTCTGTAACAGGATACTGGAAGATGTTTGATTTAAGACCATGTAAATGCCAGTTCCTGGCTTTGCAACTACCAGAGCTCTCAACTCAAATGAGCTAGTTGATTGTCACTGAGATATCTAAATCCTAGGCACAGCCATTACAAATGAAGTTCAGGACTCGAGGCATAGGGGCAAAATGACCATCAATACTGCAAAGCCTGTGGTAGAAAAGGTAAAACGTTAAGACTCAGTGCTCCTTCAACCAGTTCGCTATCTCAGATCATTATATTTACTATGTATATTCTATTATATTTTTACTTTTGTTTTTAGTATATAACCAAGTGGATATAAACTGGCCACTAATAAATTTATGGTAGAAATTAGAAGACAGTTTCTAATCAACAGAGAAATGAGGCTCTGATGCAGCCTTTCCACAGGAGTAGTGGGGACAAACAACCTACTTAGTTTTAGGATGGAATTTGATGCATTTCTGAATGGGATTATATGATGGGGTTGTCTGCAGCAGCAAGGGACTGGACTTAATGACCCAAAAGGTCTCTTCTAGTCCTACAATCCTAAACTTTTCTATCCTTGAAAAGGGACTTCAGCACAATACCCCTCTCCATTTTAGACCTAAGCATATGATGCCTTGAGTAATTTTTGTTCAAAGAAAAAGATGACTGCTGAATAGGCAACCCAGTTGCCTCTTGTTGCAAAAGTATTTCAGTGATGACGTTTTCCCATCTTCCACCCTAAATCATTTGCTGTCCCCATTGTCAAACATCTTCAATCTTTCAATACAGGCAGTACAACTCCACTGAAAGTGTTCAAGTTGCGTGTCGCACTGAATTTCTTGTTTTAATTTGGGGTAAGAATAGCAAAAGTGCAGTTATTTTATAGACCCTTTCCCTTCAGGAATAAAGTCACTCTCACTCAAGCAAATAAGACAAAAATGGGAGCTAAAATAATTGGTTAAAAGTAGATATCTTAAATTATTGATGGCTCCTTATGCACCTAATATGCTTGTCTTTCATCGAAGGACCTGAACAGACAAAGTAAATGATAAGCCCATGACACTCCTGAAAAATTGATTTTACAACAATTTGATGTGTGAGACACTGAGGCATGGAGAGATTAAGAGTCTCATCTTGCGCTGATTGAAGTCAATGGGATTTAAGCATACGAAGTGCTCTTCTGAACAGGGATGAATTTAAGCATATACGTGAGAGTTTTCTATATAATTGAGGCCTTATGTGGCTTGCTGAACGTCAACACGACAGCAAAAGACCCAGGGAGAGATCCTAGGAGTTCTGTTTCCCAGTTCTCCTCTTTAACCATCAGATATCAATCCCCATTCGATCTATGTTTCATTCCTGAATGTGCTTCAGTTTTATAAGGCTCGTACTACATTAGTCTCCCAACTCAGCTCCATCAATGGGGCCAACGGCAGCAGCGCTGGTGTAGCCAAGGCTTCACAGCCACCAACATTTTTACTCCTCTGTTGTCTAACCCTTGCCACCAAACAACATGATGATAAAAATACCGAAGGCTATTGGCTCCATGCTCACACTACTGCCAGCACTGGTGGAGCTCAACTGGTGGTAGCAATGGTATATACTTTTGGGAGAAAAAGACAAGTGAAGACGAGGCTTAAGGGACAAAATCATTCTCTTTCTAGGGGATATTTTTCCTTCAAGCACTTATTCAGTCATGGGTCTCTTTTAAACAAAAATCACCAATGGTACTGAACTATGGTGTTCACGCTGGATTATTTTTTACATCCATTTCATCAGGATCCTCTATTTAAAGTCAAAGGTGCTTTCAAGTTGTGATTCCAGAAAGGGCTGTGCAACTAATTCCAAGTCATTATGTCTGGAAAAGCAACTGTCCCACCTTTAATTTCACTAAGAAAACAAAAGTACCTCCTCTTTAGAGGACTCCACTATTCTGTCTAGAATACTTAATGCCGTTCATTGCTAGTTACCTCAGCAGTAACTTCATGGTATACTATGAAGTACTGCATAAAGCCTCTCTCATTGAGTGAAAGGAGCTCTGTGCTTTCCCCTCCATCCTGTTGCAATCAGTCAATACTGCATTCTTTCCTGATACCTGTACCCAAAGATCTGCAGAAATGCTGGTCTTATCTTTGCAATCTTCTACACATCACAACCAATTGCTCTCCTAGACAGAAAGTGAAACTTAAATAGAAAATCCAGCTCTAAAAGGATCACTCCAAAGGCAAACTAAAAACTTTTTTTGTTATTTGTTTGGGATCAATATTATTCACTTATTTTGTTATGTTTGTTGGCTGTTTCATTTTGTTATTTTTAAATGAAGTGTGTTTCAACAAATTATTTTAGTATATTTAACAGAGTCTGGTTTTACTTACCTTTTCAAACAGAGGAGACTTCATGAATTAAAGGTTTGCATAAAGTGTTTAAGTATTTCAGTGTAGCATGCTGAGAGAGATTATGTTATAGATCCAAGCCTCAATAGTTTAATAATTTTGTGTAAATTATTCTGACAAGGGGAAAGACAACCATGCCCACAATCACCGAATAAGCTGTATTATAGCAGTTTTTCATGATAGAACAGTTGTAGTGGAATGGATGCTTACATTTTGACATTTAATTTCCAAGCATTTGCAGCTCAGCCATAAAAATGCACTTTAGGTTGATCATATATTATCACCAAATTTTTACATTCAAAATTTTGGTGAGTGAGTTTATAACTCAAACACAAACCTCCACACAAAAACACAGATTCATTCTACTGAATGCAGAACTCAACCACACCTATTTGACTAGCTATAAAATTTTAAAGTTATTTTTGTATTTTGTTAATGGTATCACATAAATTGAAAACAACTTCTCCTTCCTGTAGGGGTGCGAAAAACTAGTTGGAAAAATCATATGGTTTAATTTTTGCCTAAAACAAATCTGAACCAGTGAGTATCATCACTGCACCCAATCCAATGCCCATTGAAATCAATGACGGACTTTCTACCAAATTTAATGGTCCCTGAATTAGGCCCTCGCAGTCTACTGATTTGGGCAAGGATTTTCAAAGGAGCTAAGGTGATTCAGGCACTGAACTCTCATTAAGTTTCAATGGGATGTGGGCATTTCAGTCCTGTAGGCTCCTTTAAAAATCACGGACTTGATCAAGAACGTGCACTTATCAATAATTATTTTGTAGATCATGTTTTATGTAACACAGTGATCACCTGTAAAACAAAGCAAAACAGAATTTACCAAATGGTGAGCTTTCAGCAGTGCCCACTGTACATTATCATTCATAATATAATACAGTTCATGGGACTGATTTAGCTCCCACTGAAGTTAATGGAAGCCCTATATGCATAATTCATTTAAAGCATACCTGAACACATATTCACAAGGAAGACCAGCAAGAAGAGATCGGCTGAAGGAGACTCATGTGAATGCCTAGCTCAAAGCCACAGCCCCTGGGCAATGTAAAAGAGAATCTCAGCTTCCATTTTAAAGAATTATTTATACCCCTTTCCATAGCAGAGACAACCTTAAAAATGTAAACCAAGTCAAAGTAATGTAATCCAACTGCTAGGGTTGAAAGGAACAAGCAGCTGGACTCCACTTCTGCAGAGAGATGCTGGGGGAATCCAATGATCAACATGCCGCAGTTCCCAAATAGAGAAGTCTTATAGTATAAAATCTATTGAGGTCTATCTATTCAATCGGGTTATACAAAGAGAAATTCTAAATAATAATCATAACAATTTTCTAATTTAATTCAGACGAGAATGGTTTCATGCTTCCATTTTTTTTTATTTTAGTTTCTGTAAGATTTCTCCATTGATGAGCACACAATTGTTTTGGCAAAACAAGTCAGCTGAGTGGTGGGGAATCTCTCAATAAAACATCTCCCCAAAATCCTCAGGTCAACCCCATGCATGGTGGTGTGATTACAGTAGACACAAATGGTTTCCCTTTTCAGGTATAGAGAAGGATAGCAAAAATTGTCTTGTATACCCACTCAAAAATGCTACGATTGTGTCTACTCGTTAAAATGTTCCCCCTCTCCAAGGTTCTCCCTGCGCCAGCTGCTGCCATTGCCGCAATGCGGCATTGTCTGCTATGACTGAAGTAGCCTGCATGCCCAACTTAGGCCACTAGGAGCACAGAGGGACAAACTCTCAAGCTCTATACACCACATTGCCAGCTACTCCAAAAAGCATAAGGATAACAATGAGTAGGAGGTGGGGCCAAGATAGTACTCTATTGAGTGATATGGCTGCAGCCCATCTCTTCCCCCCACCATTCTTTTCCTATCAAGCCTCATCCCAGAGTTTGAAGAGGAGGTTTGGGAGGAAGTCTAGAACCCCATTACCACCTGACCATTCATACAAGCGACAGAACACTGGCTTTCCCCAACCACCTGCTACGATCTGCACCCCCATAATAGACAAGGGGGACATGAAGAACCAAAAAGTGAAATGATGGATGGATATGAAATGGGGAGGGAAAAATGACACTGATTTTTTTGAAGGGACTTGAGAGAGGAAAGGAAATGTTTATTTTACCCAGTAAACACCACATGTATTGCCAAGTAAGACAAAACATTTCTCAGGAAGCCCTTTATTAAAATTTTAGGTTCTAAAGAAGTACGTATAGCCCTCACGGTGAAGTTACATGCGTTGTACATTAAGGTTGATATGTACACTATTATAAATCATACTAACGGATGGAGCATGTGTCTCACACAGAAACTGGAAATTTAGAACTTGCATATTCAAACATTCACATTGGAAACATTATCATTTATATAGCATGGGAAACTGCAAAACAGACCTTTGCCAAATCCAGGTACAAACGCAGCTATTTGTGCCATACACATTCTTTTGGGTGAAAGTGCAAAGAAGTCTGCACTTAGATACTAAACTAAAAATGAACTGTTTTTGTAGTAATGATTCTTTAGGCAAACATGTCTAACTTAGAAAGTAAAAAGTTAAAAATCTGCTAAAAATAGCACCTTGTTCTGACTAAATTTCCCTAAGGTGCAGCTTGCCCAATTGCCACAGCCAGGAGGCTTCTTCCAGTCCCTAAATGATTACAAAAATTAGTTAATTCACAACCACATGCTACGCACAAAGAAACCAACCCAACTTAAATACTGAATACTCACAGTGTTCCACTCATCTTCAGTGCACAAAGTAAAAACTTGCAAAACAAAATAGAAGCTTGAATAAATATGAAACAGTCACCTGATGGTGAATATTCTGCAAACATGAAAAGAAGCTAAATAAATGGAGTCAACTATTCCTAGTAAATTATTTGCTCAGCTCTAATAGCTATACACATGCACAACAGGGTATTAACTCCGCTTTGGATTATTTACATCTCAATGTTGAAATGCAGCAACTATTAGCTCAAGCACCTCACCTGATTTCAAATGCTATCACAGTAGATGGGGAGAAAGGTTGTTTCTGAAATAAAATGGATCCAAGCCTTATAGGATTTTATAGATCAACCTATCTTGAATTATATCCACGAGCCAATAGGCTGCCTGTACCGTTGGAGAATTGCTGAAATAAACTCCCTGCTGGTGACTCCGCCCAGCAGACTGACAACCTCATTCTGCACCAACTGGAGCTTGTGAGTGGGCTTCAAGGATAGTCTCATGTCTGCTGCATTGCGGTAATCCATGGATTACTGTGGCCACGTCCAACTGGGGGACAGATGGTCACAATCACCCTCACTAGACAAAAATGGAAGAAGGCACTTTTGGTGACTGACACAAGCCAAGATTTCAGAAGCAGACGGTGTGAAAGCACCTCCAAACTATGCATCTCTAGACAAAGGGCAGGTAGATGTTTTCTTTAATAAGTGCACAAATCCTTCCTTTGTACTCTCTAGAGCTTTCTGCCTACCCATCAGTCTCACCTCTACCTTGTTTGGATTAGAGGAAGATACCTCAAACTCAGTCCAAATCCCAACCTTTGCCAGGCACTAGGAAACTGCAGACACATTGGTGTGAGGAAAATGAGAGAAAGATGCATATTTGCTGAATACTATTGGTGCTGCAGCTCAAAATGTTCTGCTGTCTCCCTCAGTGCCTCCTATGAAATAAAAAAAAGCCTTGTAGAACCTCACTTAATAAATCCTATGGGACAGATTATCAATTGTCCAAACCTACACTCCACGCTCTGTAAAAGCAAGGAGTGGAAATACACAAGAGCAATACAGTCTACTCCAGCTAGGGTCTATGTGTGATCCAACAAAACCTTAAAGTCAACATCAACATAAACATTTGTCCAATGTTAGTACACACGGAACATATGTTTAACAATAATTCATCCAATAATGTAAACTCCTCCAATTTATATAGGATTAATACACCTCTACCCTGATATAACGCTGTCTTCAGGAGTCAAAAAATCTTACCGCGTTATAGGTGAAACCACGTTATATTGAACTTGCTTTAATCTGCTGGAGCGCACAGTCCTGCACCCCCCTAGAGCGCTGCTTTACCATGTTATATCCGAATTCGTGTTATATTGGGACGCGTTATATCAGGGTAGAGGTGTAATATTAATTTATCATGTTTTGATGTGTTTCCTTCCTTTATTAAGGCTGAAAATTACAAAAAAAAAGTGTTCTACCAAAATTAAGTTTGTGACAATGTTATTTTAAAATTAAGGGTCATGCTTCCATCCTTAACAAATCCTCTTTCACCTTCCTTTCTTTTAATAAACAAAACAGCACATGCAAATTAAAGAATTGAGCATTTTCCTTTTTGTATCCTATCATAACATATGTGTGATTGTCTCATTAAAAATTCTCAGTTTTTCCTCTGAATTTCTTGTGTGCACGTGAATATATTATACAAATATATTTTTAGATTTATTTATGCTAAACACATATTTATATACAAGTACAAAATTAAACAATAGACAAATCTGGGATTGCTGTCTTTTAGATCAAAAGCAACCTAGAATTCTGCACTTGCAATTTTGTGCCGATCAATTAATTGGAGAGGCCTTTTTCAGGTACAAATGTACCTGATTTGCAAGCACAATTTCTATCTACAAATTAATTTCATAAATGTCCATATGCTACCATTTCAATCACCAATTGGCTGGAGATGCAAAATTATTGGCCTATCTGGAAATTTTTGGAAGCTTTAATGTCAAACATCATACAGACTTCAGAATCTCAGCAGCTACAGTTTAAAGTTAAATATTTGGCATGGTAGATGGTGCGCTGGACCCACAACTCTGCTACAGGGAGCATCCTAGATACATTCTTTTCCACCATATTCAAAATTTAAACTCAAGAGAGTCTAATTTGAGAAGAATCAGGGTTATTATGGACTAAATGGGGGAATGAGTGCCTTAGTCCCAGAGCCCTCATAGAGGTGCCAGCAGCACTCTATCTCTTATAATGACTGGGATTCAGGTCAAGCGCTTGTACTGTCCGCAGCTGTGGCAGTATGGCAGATGGAGAATGACAAAAAGCAGATTCCAGGCCATTTAGAACTTTATAGGTCATGACCAACACCTTAAACAGCACCCGGAAACTGATAGGAAACCAGCATTGATGCTAGAACAGTGGAGTAATGCGCCCCCAGCCACATGCGCCACTCAGTGAGTGTTGCTGCATTCTGCACCGTCTTCAGTTTTTGAAAGGTTTCATGGCGCAATGCTATGTTGAGCATGTTGCAACAATCTAATCTTGAGGTGACAAAGGCTTGAACAACAGTAGCAAGGTCTGCATCAGAATGGAGAAGTTGCAACCTGTTGGCCACGCAGATGGTAAACAACTGACTGAGTTACTGCGGTGACATGATCATCCAACAACAGCTGGGAATCATAGCTGGGAGTTCTGGTAACTAGCAGCAGATCCACTCCCTCCACTAAGGGATTCATATTTTACCTTCCCTAGCTACTTCCCCCAACACCACCTCAGTCTCATCTGGGTGGAGCTTCAGCCAGCTCACTCTCACCATCACTCTCCCTCAACTACACATTAGCTAAGATGTTGAACTGCATAGTCCAATTCAAATGAGTTAAAGAAACACAGCTGGGAGTCTTCAGTGATAAATTGGTCACTTACATGAAGACTGACAGTCAGTTAAAAGCTTGCCCTATGTTTCCTATACAACTGATGGAAATACTATATCAGACAGAGGGGAGAAAGGAGTAGCAAAGTAGTTACAAAATGAACAGAGCCTGCAAATGAAAAAACTAATACCATGGGAAAGTGATCCTGGCAGAAGTCCCTGGCAGGTCATAAAAACAACTCCCTCTCAGAAATGTATTTTGTTCTTGATTCATGAATATAATAGTTCCAAATTGGCACTGCTCTTATCTTGATGTGTTCTGCATCCCTAAGGGCTCCTGGGTATTATTAGTTTAAAGGCGATAAAAACACCATGATAGTGAGGGTAGGTGGGAAATGAGCACAGCATTCAAATATACTTCAGTAAGTCAAATCCATCTTCTGTAGATATAGGATATAGTTAGGCATCAATATTGATTTTTCATGGACATGGCTAGAATACTAATACTAATAGGACTAACAAAATTACTAGTTAAAGTACTTATGTGAATACACTGAACCCATCCATAAAGCAACTACCATTAAGACCATAACAGGCATCAAAGACTCTTACAGAGAGCCTCTCTTTCTCCTTCTTATTTTGTTTCTGTTGGTCTTGATATAAAACCTGTCACCTTGGTGCCATCTGGATACTGTTCCTTTCACCGTACACTGTACATCCAACCTCACATTTTTGAAATATGTTATATAGCCAAGGTTATCTCACATTTCATTTCCATATTGTTAGCAATGACAGTAGATGTCTCACTGAAAAGTTTCATCAAATAACAGTCCTTATTAAACATTAAAACATTCCACACACCCCAGCCTGCCTTCCTGGTGCAGAATATCGCACACATCAGGGTTTCAGCATATTTCAGAAAGTTCCCAGAACTGGAGAGAAAGTCCTCTACTGCACAGATTTCCTGTTCTTTTTATCTCCAATCTGATTCCTATAATGGAAAGTGCAACAGCAGCCATGCTCTTTGGGACCGCTGCTCACTCCTTCACTGTAGAGATCTACGATGAGACAGAAACTGTTGGGGAAGGACAGTTACTGGGCATTCTCATAATGCTTATCACTGGAGTAGATCCAGACAGCTAATGAAGTACAGAAAAGAGGAACTAGACACCTGTCCAGTGATACCTCTATACACGGGGGCAGTGGTACTTCACCACAGTCAAGCCTACATTTGTTTCATCTTTGGCTGTCCTGTGAGAGTAGCTTCCTGTCATAACTTGGGGGTGGGGGGGGATAGAAGCCTGGTGATACTGTTAGAAAAAGCTTGCATTCCAAATTATTTTGGATTACATGCAATGGGATTAAACCGTATAGTCTGATTACCCACACCTTGTCACTAGTAACTCCTTTTGAATGTTTGTTTTCATCACGTGTCTTATGTGCACAATTACTAGTCAAGAAGTTAAATAGATTTTTAACCCAAACTCATTACGAGCCTAACTGTATTATTTTCCATTTATTTGCTATTTTAATTCAACTGCACACAAGCATGAATGACTAAAACAAGAGTTATACACACAATTTATTGTGAAATCTAGTTCCCACTACAATATTCTGAGTGCACTGTAGCAGTTAAGAATGCACCTCACACAGTTCAAATTTAATCTTGATTGCCAGAACTGATCGTAATTTGCAGAAAAAATAGAGCAAGAAATCATTCTCATGGCATTTTCAGGCTTTCAAGATAGCTGAAGCAAATAAAATGCTGAGATATGCAGGGCAAAGCATTTTGTAAATAAGTAAAACTGGCTCTCTGTGTGTATACACACACACACATGTGTGAGTAATTGTGTGTGTGTGTGTGTGTGTAATTATAAGCAGCAAGACTGTAAACAGAAGAAAACTGGAAGGAAAATTAAGTATGCTATATCTGAAGACCCTGATTCATGTTCACAAAAATGTTTCAAGTTTGTTCATCTGAAAATGAATTCACTGTGAATTATAATCATACATCTGAGAGTTCACTGTCATAAGAGGCAAAAGTTATTTACCAAGTTATTGTGGAATACTGTGTTATTTTACATGTTGGAATATTACCCATGGTAACTTGTAACTCAAGGTAAAGTTGCTGAATTCTCAACATAATCAGTGGCAACAGAAATAGATTGAAGAAGAAAGTCTGACTAAGACACCACAATAATACATCCCTATTCTGCTTGTGAAAGTTTCGTTGCTTGTCAATGTCTGGTTTACACGTAGTCCAAGGGAACCATACTATCCGAATTTAAACTGTTCTAGTAGACTCTGATGTGTTCTCCAGAATACAAGCTTCCATCTAAAGCAAATTCTAAAAAGCCAAGTGCATGATTTGGATCATATTGAGATCTCCGTATTTCATAGTCTTTATAATGAATATTTTTTGAGATTACCAGGTTCCAGTTCATAATTTGAGTCAGAAAGAAGATAAATTCAAACTCCAATACCCCTTTTTTTGAATTTTCATTTTCAAATTATGTTTATTTATTTGATAGTCCTGAGCACTTTTTGCTAGGTTTAAGCTTTGGCACCTGGAAAATATTTTTCATAGTTTCTTTTTCAGATCAATACCTACTTTTCAGACACTTACAAGCTAATGACTAGAACTGAGGTTCTGAGTTTAGTTTTTGGTGCTCAATTCACGTATTAGAATTTCAGGCATGATTTAGGTTTGCTTTAAAAATCTGACTGCTAGGGTTGGGATTTTTTCAAACTTTGTGAGTATACTGTGGATGTATTCCACCCTAAATGTCTTTTAATACTGAATGCCTCTATACACAGTTTGTTGTCCATTAATTTAAACAAGATTATTCACACAAGTAGGACTACTCATGGCAAAAGGATTGGAAGGTTTAGTCCATAGCTTGGAAAGCCTCAGAACCCAGGATGAGAGGCATAAGATGAATGAGTAATTATAACAGTAATTAACACCATTAACAACGTACCAAGAGCAAAACTGTGGATTATTAGAACTGCACAGTGAGAACAGTGTGTTTGAAATGACACTCTTAGCACAGTTTTCTTTGGGAAAACTCTTGGTAATGTGAACTGAACTGAAAAATATGCTGTGGTTTTTCTATATTGTGAAATCTGTAACATCCAGAAAGTTTTCAAGCTCCAATTTCCAAAGCTATTTCAAGTAACCAGATCCTCAAAAATCTCAAGATTTTAAGCATTTCATTGCTGATGATGATAGCACAAACACCCAGCTAATATTCATATTAGCTTGTCCAGTTTGGCTGGACATACTGAACTCACCCTGACATTCATTCTTGTTGAAAGGATGTCCCACAGGAATGAAGATGAAATTCTGAATGTTGAAATACTTGTGTCATCTAGTCAATATTTTTTGGATTAATTGGCTAATCAAGATGTCTGCTAACACCTTTACAAATAAGGATAAAAATGGCACCAACTAAAAAGTGTTGGACTCCTGGGATATGGATTGGAGGATGTTGAGGTTTGTTTTGTTTTTTATGAATCCTAGCCTGTCGACAGCTAAGCTGGTTCAGTTTAATAATCTAATAAATATTTCTGAACAGTACCGTTGTGTCATATGGCGATATCTGGCATTATAAGCTCAGGACTCAGTGGAGTAGAACAGAAAATAAAGAAAACCAGTTTAGCGGAAATCATACTTTTTGTTTGATGGGAAATTCACATCAATTTTGCTGTGTCTTCACTTTACAAATGCATATCAGTTTTATATTTTATTATGATTTTACTCATAAGATGCACCCTCCTTTGAGGCTTAAATTGTAAAATTCACTTTTAAGTCTTCCTAAATTTTATCTAATTGTAGTTATCTAATTGTAGTACTAATATATGAAGCTTCTGTACTATTGTGTCTTAACAACAACAATCCAGCCACTCTAATATATTTCTATTTTACTTCAAACCACTATGCTGGCACATTATTAGTAAGGCTCTGGGAGATCCAACAAAAGCCATACGCAAGAAACAGTGATTCATACTTATGAACTGGCATAGGGCACAGTAACAGCAATGCAACTTGGCAATTTATGCCACAAAGTCTGAAGGGTACACTACTATATGTGCCAATCAGAAGTCTGTAAGCATCCTAGTATACACAATCACATCCCTTAACTGAGATACAGTTATCCCAGCCATTAGCACAATACTGTATAAACATGTATTTTGGGTAGTGCAATTAATTGCAGTGACAGCCCAATTTTAACCTTCACTCTTCCCTGTTTGGTGCTAGTTTATTAATGAAAAGAATTTAATGACAAGTTTACTAATGGCAGATGTTAACTGATGTTAAATAGGCTCTTATACAAGCATCAGAACCTCTCTCTGAGAACCAATAACCCCAAAAAATCATATCATGGGGCTCTCTATTCTCAGGGACAACTGAATAATTTCCTTTCCAGTTCCTAAATTTACTTGGAGAAGCTCATCAAATTCCTCTTCTCCTCTGATGAGTTTCAATTTGGGAAGCAAATGCAATAAAGGGATGGAACTGCTAAAATTTAGCATAGTAATTTACTTTCTGTATAGCACTAAGAATGGGCTAGATATGTTAAGCAACTTGCAAAAGCACATGGCCTCTGCTCCCAAAGTGTTTATAATTCAGGCAAGAATTTACCATGTAAACAAATCTATGTACATTTTGAGAAAGACTGAAATATTTTAGTTTGTGAGAAAAATAAAAATGAACCAGGATGCATCATTTGGTATCACTGCAAATTGCTCCAATGAACAGTATTACCATGTCTCCATTATGTGATGGATTATAGGTTAGAACATATTTGCATACAATTATGTAGTGGTGACTGCACTAGGGAGTGGTCACTTGACGTTCTTCTGGTTCCATTGTTAACATTCTTTCTAAGCGTCGATAAGTTTTTGATCTTTGACTCTTTGTAACAATATTTAGGATGAAGGTGAGACATCTCTTGGGAAGTTAAGCCATTTGTTTTGTTTCACCGACTTGACCTGCTCAAAACTGCTTTGAAGAGCTTCAATAAAAATTTCAAACTGGGGATGCAACATAATACTGAAGATTTTGTGCCTGTAAGATAGATGTCTTAAGAATTAGTTAGTGCCAACCTATTTTCTCATCTCATAGAATTAAGACTGATTTCTCCCATAAAAGCATGCCTATGTTGAAAATTAAAACTGCAAAGAATAATTGCTTACGGCCAATTCTAAACACAGACCAGGTTAGAACAGATTCTCCACCTCAGCAATTATATTGATTTGGGGATGGTTTAGAATCAGACCATTATAGACAGATAGATAGGTAGCTAAACTAATTCAACATTTGATCAGCTCTGATAATAATGGGGAAGAGAAATATGTTGCTAAAAACGATCGCAGAGCCTACAGTTATTAGAATATTATAGTACAAATATCATGTAATTTGCTAGTCAACATACTTTGTTGAAAGTAATAGCACAATCTAGTGTCAGCGGATGTCTTATGCATCATCCTTGGACAAAGACAATATAGGTCATCAGAAAAAATATTAGAATTGAACTTATTCTTTGTGTAAAACTGGATCATGCTTATGGTAGCTAGTGATGACTTTAAAAAAAAAATCACAATAATCCTTTCAATCTGGCAGAGAAGGAAAATGTTATTGTGGGATGTCATTACCTTTTCTAACAAATGCTATTAATTCAAAAAAAGGTTCTGTCTTTCTAACTGTATTCTTCACAAAACAAGTTTCCAGCTAGGAGATCGTTCAAATACCTAATGTGAGCTCAACACAAGAGATAAACAGTATTAGGTCAATCACAACATGTTTATTATACATCATGGCTTCAAAACTTGATAGACAAAGACAATAAGTATCTAAAATGACTATCCTAGACAACCAACCATGGAAACTAGCCTTAAGTCATTTAAAGTCTGATCCTGCTTTTACTCAAGTTGATGAAAAGACTCCCATTGGTTTCAGAGTGAGCAGGGTAGGGCAAGAACCCCCTATTCAAACTCCACACTTGAACTGTGAGGAGTTTGGTTATTATTATAGGCTCTCCATATACTGTCCCTTCGTGTGCCTGTCCTCGTAATTCAAAAGGCTCTATGTTGATTCATCTCCAGTTTAATTTGCCTCCACTAGGCATGTGCACAGTTTAACCAGCCAACATTCCACTGTTTGCTGTCATCTAGCTAAACAAAACCTTTTCTGGTAGGCTGGATGGGGCCTTCTCTGCTGTAATTCACTGTATACAGTTACTGCACTGGACCACTCTTACCGCCACTTCAGGTGCTAAAGGGTTTGGTTTTCTTTTTTTTTTTTGCGCCAAAGAGTTACACATCTTCAGAAGTGTTAATGCTCTTAGTTTGGAAGAATTAATTTTCCAACCACAGAGAAATCTTTGCCCCATTTGTTTAGTTAAGCAGTACACTAGAAAATGCGTTATTGCTCAGATAAAGTAACTACGTTAGCACTAGTCAAATTATTCTATGCCTAGATACTTAACTCTATGTAATATCTGATTTTACAAAAAAAAATTAAAGGCACACATAAACATAGCTTGTATGTTTGTAGCCCAAAATCAAGCTTCATTGTTGAATCTAATTTAAAAGGTAGTAGTATTCTGCTTATTGTCATTCCGCTATTTCACTAAAACCATTCAAAGGATGCACTTTACCAAAGGTTGGGAAAACATTAAAGACTGTGGTATTGTTGTGCTGTAGCTTTAAAAGAACAAACCTTGGCATGATTCTGGTTCTCAAACTGGGACCTTCCCCATAAGCTAATGTTGTGAGCAAATATGGCAAAGTCCTCTGCAGTTCCCCCCTTTTTATTTTATATTTTATTTTATACACCCTTTCTGTCTAGATCAATTGTGATACCTCTAAATATTCTTCTCTCCAAACCTGTTACCCATCCTCTACTTCATATTACACATATATGAATAGGTTTCTGGCTGTACATACTGTACATTACATGGGCTCTGGATGTTATTGAACCCCATCTGTTTCACACAGCAACAAATATGGCAATTTCTATGCTCCTCAGGAGCATCAGCACAGAAGTCCTCTTTTGTAGTCTAATTAGCAGTAATTCCCATCTAGGGGAGGTGAGACACTTCATTTTGCTGGTTATAACACTTTGGCCAGAGTAAGGAGCCCCAAAAAATCCCACCAACCTGTACATTTAATCAGCACTGCAGCATGGAGAAAGACAAACACACACAGACACACAAAAGAAATCACAAAGTCAACTCACAGAATCTCCAAGTCACGCAGGGCTCTGAAGGCTCCATCTTCAATGCAGCTGATCTGGTTGTTGTCCAGTTGCCTGCAGGAAGGAAGGGAAAGTATGAAGGTTTGCTGGGTAACTAAGCTGCCTTAAAATACCGGGTTCCAATCTTTCCTGTCACTGAGGTGTCCCTCCACCCCCTTGCAGTCTTTGCTCGTCCCCCAGGAGGAGGCTTGCTCATAGCCTGCCACGCTGCTCTGTCTCTTCTCACTGACTGTCTGAAAGAACTGCACAGTACAGCACACTGAAGCCTGTCAGGTCTCAGTAAATATTAATTGCGCCTTTTTTTTCCTTTCTTTCTTTCTTTCTTTCTTTTTTTTTTTTTAAGGCAGAAGGGAGTAATTTCATTACATTAGGGCATTCAATCCATTATGAGCTTTTACCGTCATGTCACTGAAACAATTTCATTAAGCTAAAGGCCTGTAAATCATTGGAGGTCACTGCACTGCCCTCTGCGACCTCCCAGAATGCCTTTTTTTCTTTTACTGGAAGTTGCAGTCCTCTGTCCTGAAAGTACTAAATCTCAAGGCTTTATCTGCCCAAGAGCTGCAAGAGTGCGTGGGGAATATACCAATTCCAAATTAGACTCAACTAATCTAATTTTATAGTCTTTTTATTATTCTAAGCACCACATGTCTATAGTGTTCGAGGCTTCTCTCCATTGTTACTGGACCCATCTGGTTGGCCATTCTACTGAAAGATTTTTCACTAAATAGAGGTTCTGCCTAACTGTATCAGTGAGAGAAATCCATTGATAGAAAAAATTCAAGAAATTGTGTGTGTGCGCGCGCACACACACACACACACAATTACAGTCTTAATAATGTAGTACTTTGCTATGAAACAAGTGTAATTTAATACACCTAAGACTGATTTTTTTCACATTTATTTTACCAAGACAGCCATGTTTAAATATATTTTACAGTATTTGGGAACATATGGATACATATGCACATGTGTGCATTTCAACTAGAAAACTATTTTTCCTGCTCCATGTGCTTGAATCAAAATGTACAATTTAAGGATTTAAGTCCTTATGTATCTGATAATTTACATTACACTGCAAAAAAAATCCGTATTATATGATACTGTATAACTATACATACATTTGAATACAATACAGACATTGCAAAAGATGTGAATACACACCCCTTGTTCTGTGTGGTCCTTTGCCTAGACCACAATGTTGGCGGGACTGTCTGTTCTGCATGTCTGTATAGTAATTAGCGCAATGGGGCTATGATCTTTTGGGGGTTTATAGATGCAACTGCATATTAAGCAAAATTATTATAACTATTATATGCACAGTGTACATATACACACTTGCACCAGTACAGATATGATAATGTGGTGTGGTAGAAAAATCATCATCCTCTGTACTCTGCACTGTACAGACATTTAAGAAACCATGTATTGCCCCAGCAACCTTCAAGTGAAAGTAGAAATAAACCATGAACTAGACACAGTAATAACTACAATACAATAAAAAAGATAGTTAGCATATTTTTAGGTAGAAAGCATGTGTTAATTTAAAGTTCTAAATGACTGTAGCATTGATTTTGAATCTTCATGAATGACCACACAGGTACAAATTGAGCCTACTGATATACATTATGCTGAGTATGTATATATCTAAAGCCCAAGTGTCATCTACCCAAGCTGATGTGCTACCATCGTAACAGATCAGGCTCAGTAAACTCCAAGCTTTTTATGATTTAAAGCATATGAAAAATCATACTGATTATCAAGGCTACCAAATAGCTTACAAACATAAACCCAGTTTAAGTTTGTCACGGATCTCATAACTTAACAAAACATGATGAATTTGGCAAATCTTTGCACAGCATCCCTCATGCTGAACCAAAAGATGTAACATAATCTAAAAGGGATCTCTCTCTCTCTCTCTCTCACACACACACATCCTGCATCTTTTGAGGGTAGACGGATGATGTTACTGAGGGACTATTTTTTGGAGTTTTATTTACTGGTAGTTTCTGAAACGTTAACATAGGTCACTTTACTGGAATGGTGTCTAAGTCATAATTTAGGTGTCAAGATTGCTGTAACAAGCATTAAAAATGGAGTAAAACACATGATAGCTGTTGTGTGTGTATTTAAGAACTTTATATTGCAACTTGCTTCCTCGTGTACATTATTCATCTAATTCACAGGTGCTTTGCATTTGATGTTAAAGAAAAAGCACGTTAAAGAAGAAGCAAAAGCCAGCAATTAGGTGAATACGGGTACCACCCATTTCTTTCTTTTCAAACTCATTAGGTTGTGTTGCCCAGTTTTAACTGAGGTCCGGGATGCTATCTACTTTACTGCCAAGTATGCTAAGATCTAAGTAAATAAGCCCAGAGTGATTAATATATGTATTCAACATCAGAAAGCCTTCTGTTAGTCATATAAGTCTACTTAAACAGCGCAAGATTTTTTTTTTTTTTTAAGAATGCTGTTCTGTTGCTTGGATTTTATGGTAAAATTTATTTAATAAATCATATACAGCTCTCTGTGGGCCCAATACTGCCAACAGTAACTACCAAGCTTAATGCCTGAGGGGTCTATTAATCAACGGGACTATTCACAGTAGTAAGGTAAGCACTACATGCTTTGCAGAAGTATATTCATAGGATCGGGCCCCAAATTATTAAGCTTTTTAGAGAGATCTCATTTTGCATTAGTTATACCCTGCCCTTTAGGACTAATTTCAGCTTCCTAACAAACAAGCTATAGGAGCACGATGTCTGAAAGACAGCCAGGTTAAGCATCTAGAGAACGCAACAGGGGGCCAGTGTCACCTGAGTTTTAGTCTTAGTTCTGTAAATGATTAAGGCCCCAATCCTGCAAACACTTACGCATGGGCTTAATTTTAAGCATGCAAATTATCCCTCTGAAGACAAGATTTAAGGGGATTTAAGAAACACCATCTTAAATTTAATCGTGTGCTTGTTTGTAAGATTGGGGAAACAAATCATATGCCGTGATATTCAAAATGGACAACTTGTGCTTTTAAAGAAAAAAATCAGGATCTGAGAAAAGCTACATCATACACGGAAAAACTGAAGAGTCAGAGAAAAAAAAATAGAGGACGCAGGACTACATTTCCCTGAGTTACACATTGTAGCACAACTGTCTCCACTTATCACTTAGATCTAAACGTAGTGTTCAAACATGCACATAAAGGAACTACATATTCATTTGTCAGCTATTACTATCTTTCAGGTAAGTGTAAAAATGGCATCCGTTTTATGTGACAGTTTTGTGTGTCAGTTTTCAGACATTTGTTGAAGAGATTTTTCCCTTTGCTATTACCAAAATAATGTAACTAAGGAAGGCTGCATCTCTGATGGTTAGAGCAAAGGACAGGAGGACATCAGCCCTGGGTTCTGGTGTTCTTCTGCCACTCACATGATGTGTGATCTTTGGAAAGTCACTCTTTACCTGACTTTCCCCCACCTATGAAATGAATACAACACTGCCCACTTGGGGATGTTTTGAGGCTTATCTAACACTTGCAAAGTGGTTGGCTTGCCTCTTATGAAAGGCACTATAAAATGTGCCCACTGCAACTTTTATAAAAGTGGGTCTTTGTATAGCTGGCTGGAAGAAAAGGGGATTTACCCCTGTAGAGCTCCCTTATAGCAAATAGAGAGAAATGGGAAAGTTCATAGGGATGCACGGGAAGGGCAGGAAGCAGATGGGGCCAGGTTATGACAAGGTCACTGCATTGTCCTTCATGCTGACTAGAAGAATAGGGGGGTATTTATGTCCCAAGCAACCTCTTTACCAGGACTGGGCTACCCACACATGTACTCGGCAAATGGGTTCTCTTTTGACCCACTGTGGGAATTATGCTTATTTCCCTATTCTTTTCAGGGCTGAGAAGGAATTTTTCCCTTACCCCCAAATTGCTCGAAGCCAGCTCATTTTTTTCACCTTCCCCACAGCTGTTCTGCGACCTTGTGAGGTGGAGTAAGGGGATTAGGTTATACTGTCAAAATTTACGACATAAAACTTGTGGTGGATTTCCAGTGCATGTACTTGGTATAGAAGGGATACAGTTATTGGACAAAATAGATTGGGAAAGGATTTAGAAGAAAGCATTCCTTAAGGAAGTTAAGTAAGGGGGAGGGGAGTTGGGGCTCCTACATCTCAACAGCAGGGAGCCAACCCCCTCCTTTTCCTGTCCCCCTTAAACAGGTTAAGGAAGAGGGTTTGGGGCTCCTAGCTCTTGTCAGTGGGAAGCTGACCCCCTCCTTCCTGAGCTGTACAATATGTTGCCTGGTACCCCTGGATATTATAAGTGAATCAAGCTGCAGCCTAATTAAACCACATCCACGACCTCCTGTTTTTCTTCCACACAGATGGAGAGATACATTGTATTTTTAGGAATATGTTTGGATAAAATTAACAATTTGAACTGGGAAAGAAAATAACAGAGGAAACTAACTGCATCTTTCCGCTCTGACAGTCGCTCCTGGGGTATTACTGGAGCCTCTGAACAGCAAACAGACTTACAATATGCATCATGTAAACTGTGATACCTAGAAACAAAGGTGGTGGGGGGGATCGAGGAAGGAGTGCCAGATTTAATTTTGAACCTCCAGGCTTTTGTCAGGTTAAGACGGATCCCTAACATTAACAGGAATTAAAGTGTTTGTGTAGGTTTAAATGGTAAACCCCTCATGACTAATTTCATACATTAGACACTGGACTTGGGTCCATGGCCTTTGTCAAAAGTGTCTCTTGCTTTGACGTCAGCAAGCATGGGAAACCCTGCAACATATGTGTAATTAAATTGCTGCTCTGACTTCACCCAAGAGGCTTCAGGGGACTGCAACTTCTATGACAGGCAATTAGCTCCCACTAGACAATAACAACAGCTACAGATATATAACAAAAGAATTCAGAAAAAAAAAGAGTAAAATTGGGTATCAAGGAAAAGATGTTTTAACTACTTAAGATAAAGGTAACATTTGAGACAGGAACATTTGAAGCTTGTAAATTGTTGACTGAAGAAATGAAATATTCCTTTTTTAAATAAATCTGCTTTTGCAGATATAAAAAAAAATCATAGAACTATAGGGCAAGAAGGAAACAACTAGTCTATCCCTCTGCATTGAGGCAGGATTAACTATACCGAACATACACTATGTATATGTATAATAATATGGTGTTATGTATAGTAATTTCATGTCACCCATTTACTATTCAAGTGTTTTCAATAAGAAGCATAGAAAATATAAATTATAATTGACCAAGAAATTGTGTGACTAATGGATAATTATTGATCTTTAAAACTGGCATTTTATAATACAAAATTAAGATAAAACATCTTTCATTAAAATTGAGAAACAATGCTGCACCCCTATAACTATTAAATCCTTATATTTCAACTGTTATTTAATCCAAGAGATGGCTCATATATTTGGATTTGCAAATTATCTACCATAAGGTGAGAGTTAAATTTCAAATTTCATTCTAAGAAAGAATAAGATTTCAAAATGTTGATTTCCTTTTGACATTAAAAATCCTTTAATATTCAAAAATCTAAATTGATCACTTTGGTAATTATTCTGCAAATAACACTTCCTTTGTTCTATAACCAGATACCAAATGCAACAGAATTAACTACCTTTGTGCAACTAACAAACCTATGTACAGAAAGAAAGAGACCATCAAGCACTAAGCATGTTGAAAACAACAAGCTACATTCTCACTTTGTTTTATTATATTTTGTTTATTTGCAGTATAGGAAGATATTTTTTAAATGTAAGAACATTAGTCAGGACATTGTAGAATCCAAATGATCTAGTCAAAGAACAGACAGAATACTAGTTTAATTAATGTCTTCACTTTGTATTCCTAGTCTGGAGCCTAGTTAAAAATTTAAACACGAATCTGTTTTAACAAGGACTATTACGCATACTTTGCAGTTATTTTCATTTAATACATTTTATTTCCTGTATTTTATATTACTATTTAGCATACATGTTTCTTAAGTGGAAGAATAGTTTTACATCCTAATAGTTGTTCATTTAAGAGAACTCTACACTAATACAAATGCACATGACAGATTAATATCTCAGAAGCATGTCATGTGTTAGCTAATGAAAAATATTTCACACATCAATGGGAAATGTCAACAACAAATTCATTTTCACATTAAAATATTTTACTGTGTTTTAGACTGAGATTTTTTACGGACATTTAGTGGGAAGGTGCTTTGACTGTACCCTTTTTTTTTTTTTTTTTTTTTTAAAGAACACTGCCAAGGAATTTAGCCCAAAAATTAAGAATAATCTTTCCTCCAAAATACTCATTTTGATAGATTTGTTCATAGGAACTTTTTCTTAAAACTCTAGCGGAAACAACTGTTTGGATGTATTTCCTCTGCAGTGTATCCACTCTGATAGTGCAGCACTTAGATTGTTCATAAGAACCAGAAACAGACTAGTCTACATTTGCTGTCCGAATCTAGGGTCTGATCCTGCAGATGCTTAAGCACATGAATAATTTGAAGAAAATTGTCCCAAAACACATAAGTAAAATTGATGACATGCCTAAGAATTGAAGAATTGGACATTTAGAGGGGTTTCATACATAAAGAAACTCCCTAGAGGGGGCCCGGAGGTACACATTTTTAATTCTTTCAGTTTCAATAATCAACAAGTGTATTAACAAAAGAAGAGGGAATTTTGAAAACATTGTTTGTAATCAATTTCCATTTTTCACACTAATTTTACTCATCTTTGAAGAATTGCAACAAAACAATTAAAATCTCTGATAATATTTAAAAAATGTGTAGGTTAAATAAATTGTTTTTACCATTAAAATACAGGTTGAATGGGGTAAAAATGCTGGAGCAGTCTATAAGAGGGAAGAGCTAAAATGATCAGTCTGTAATCCAGCTCTGATATTTTGAGTCTTACTCCAGAATTGCATCTTTTTATGATAGTATGGTTTTGGAGACCCGCAACAGTCAAAGCACTATGCAGAAATAGCTCATCTGCATAGAATAACTGGTTAGGTGTGATCAATTCTCAGTCCCATTCTGTGTTACTAAGGTTGTTAAGTAACAGATCAGTTGGTTTTTTTTAAAATATTCTGCAGACTATGAAGTTTAAAGTTACCAATATTTGCTCTCTCTGTAAATAAAATTACCTGGCTTTGTTATTTTGGGGGCAAGCAGCATTTTATATAAACATCACATCAATTTAAAGCAATACTTAAATAACAATTAAAAAATTAAAACTTTCCTCCCCTCCCCCACATCCAACGTCTCCTTTCAATTTCATGGTATTTACAACATCCTTATTTTACTGTCCCCAGTTACTGATGTAACGAATAGTGCATACCAAACACACAAATGGCTGTCTCCATAGCAATTGGGGCAGGTTTTATGGTTGCCCTAGTTACTCCTGACTGATAACCATCTGTTGTTCTTCATTGCCATAGGCCCAACAGGAGGGCAAGGGAAGAAATCAGAAAGATAAAATTGGTGATTGTTAGATCATTTGAAAAGGTATCTTTTGTATACTTTTTCAACCTCCCCCACCCCCTGGAAAGGATTTGTACTTATTTGGGTTCCAGTTTGGTCTTTTACTTTCAATAAATGTGAACTAAATATCTTTGTGTAGAAGGAGACTCTGTTGCCAAGCTGGATCAAAGAGGGCATTACCCTGACAGCAAAAAGTTATGTCTTTCACTAAATTGATACAATTTTACATTCACTTTCAATCTTTTCTTTTTGAGCTAGAATCACAAGGGCTCTAAGGTTCCATTCACAAAACAGGAGGAGGAAGAGGTGGTGGTGCTCTTAGACCCAATAGTCCAGTTATTTGGGTACTCACCTGAAATGTGGGAGGGAGACCAAGGTTAAAATCCCTGCTCTGAAGCAGGAATTTTAAACCAGGTCTTTCCCACTCTAAGGAGAGTGCCCTGACAACCAGTCCATTGGCTATTCTGGGATGGATCTCTCAATCTCTCCTGCTGAAGCTGTTCCACTTTGCATATATAATGATTGGCAAAGGGATTTGAACTTGGGTCTCCCAAGATAGCTATACAATCATTCTCAGTCACTCTCTCTTTCTGGCCCAATGACTTTTCAAGTATTTTATACAAAGTAGAATGGCTTCAACAGGAGGGTCTGAGAGACACACAACTCAGAATAGCCAATAGTCTGGTGGCTAAAGGCATTAGTTAAGGAGTGGGAAGATTTGAGTTCAAGTCCTTGCTCTAGGAAAGGGATTCAAACCTGAGTTTCCTACATCCCAGACGTGTACCCTAAACACTGGGCTATTGGATATAACAGGATTGCTTTGTCCTCCTCCTCCTGTTTTGTGAATCTAGCCCTTCATTTCCTTAGCTTTTATTAAAAAGAGGTTAATAATGCCCAGAAACTAAATATTTCATGTAAAAAAAATAATTGTTCAATCCACCACTGTCAGAGAACCAAAAACTCAGTTCTTTGTCCATCTCTAGCCATGGTGTAGCAAAGCAAGATTATTTAACAAGGGTGCTTGGCAGAAATTGTATAAATTTCATATTTCATTGTTTGTGACATTGTAAACACGTCTTTGAGGGAATACTCGGGTTTCTAACCCTATAAGAAGAAATGTATTCTCTGGAGAACTTGAAGGGAGATAGAATGGAGTGATGATGATGAAGATGGGACATATGACAGATCTTAACCATTAAGATAGCCTGTGAGCTACTCAGGGGTCAGTCACCCACACTCACTCATCTGAAAAATCAAGAGGAAGATGGAGCAGGTGGCAGTATTGTTGCTGAATCTCCAGGCATTTGTCCACTCAAGTCACACCAGTTCCATTAGTTTAATTGTTTTGTATATTCCGTTCTACCACCTTGTAGTCAATATCCATTCAATTTTTATGGATGACTTGAGAAAAAACCAAATGAGCCAAAGACAAATGAGAAGATTAAAAATGAGGGATACACAGTACCGAAGTAATAATTGTTCTGAGATAGTCCATACATTATAGCACCAAAATCACCTGGACATTTAGATTTTACTTTAAAAGGGAAAAAAGAGAAAAGTTTGTGGATGGTTTTTAAATCAGAAACTGAAGATTCAGACTACACTGAAAATATACTGAAGAATATCCAAGATGAAGGACAGCTAGTGTATTGACTACATCATAGCAACATGCCACTGAATTATTAAACTGGACTTTTGTATAATAAGCCCACAAGATAGTTTGTTAAGCTGCAAACTGGGATCAGCAGCCAACAAAATAATTCCAATAAGTGATTCTGGTTTACCAATATTCTTTTTGTTTCTTAAGTTCCAGCAGTGCCAAGGAGGTGGGAGGGAGTTTTAAATATCTCATTGCATCCCTTTCTACACACAGTACCTCTATACCTCAAAACTAGTGCTCAATTAATAATGATTTGACTTGAACTGACAGTCACAGTGGCATTTGTAGTGAAGGCTATAGATTTCAAGCTGATGTTTTACCCTTAAATCATGCTATTATGACTAGTAATAGCCAGGGTTTCCCCAATATGGAGCATTCTTAGCGTAGGCCTAATCCTCATAGGCTTTCCTAAGGAGCTGTAGAGGGCAAATACAGGAAAGGTGTGGGGGCTGGTGTTCAGATGATCAGGTGCTGCATACGACTGGAGCCAGCTCAGAACACCAACAGAATGCAGCTATCTGTTAATATGCTGACATGGCAAAAGCAACTCTGCCCTTGAGGCACTGAGGTTAGATTATTCTGAAAAATTAAGTAGCGCACAATAAGCCTCCTTGATTGCTCTAAGGGAGTGAGTATGGGGACAAAAGGTATTCTGTTTTACTATTGCTTTATTCTCTTCTCTGTCTGTCTTAGTATGAAGAGAGTTGAAGAATTGGGTTTGCATATTTAAATGCCCTGGGTCCAAGATATTAGGTCCCTCACCAAAAGCTCTTAAGCAAAGTAAGCAGTCATGGAACAAAAGGGAAGATCCTCTCATGGATCAGTAACTGGTTAAAAGATAGGAAACAAAGAGTAAGAATAAATGGCAGTTTTCAAAATAGAGATCGGCAGATAGTGGTGTCCCCCAGGGTTCTGTACTGGAATCAGTGCTGTTCAACATATCCATAAATGATCTTGAAAAAAAGAGTAAACAGTGAAGTGGCAAAATTTTCGGATGATATAGAATTACTCAAGAGATCTCACAAAACTGGGTGAGTGAGCAAAATAATGTCAAATGAACTTCAATGTTATAAATGCAAAGTAATGCACATTGGAAAACGTAATCTCAACTATACATATAAAATGATGGGGCCTAAATTAGCTGTTAACACTCAAGAAAGACATTTTGGAGTCATTATGGATAGTTTCCTAAAAACATCCACTCAATGTGCAGCAGCAGTCAAAAAAACTAACCAAATGTTAGGATCCATTAGGAAAGGAATAGATAATAAGGCAGAAAATATCAAAAACGAGAGAGATTCCCCTGGGTTGCCTTGGAGAGGCTTCCACAGATCAAACTCCTTGGATTTTAAAACAAGGAGGAATTAACCATCCCCTCTCTTTTCCCCCACCAATCCCGGTGAGTTCAGACCCAATCCTTGGATCTTAAAAACAGGAAAAATCAATCAGGTTCTTAAAAAGAAAGCTTTAAGTAAAGAAAGAAAAGGTAAAATTATCTCTGTAAAATCAGGATGGAAAATGCTTTACAGTGTACTCAGATTCTATAGACCAGAGGGACCCCCCGCCCCAGCCTTAGATTCAAAGTTACAGCAAACAGAGGTAAAAATCCTTCCAGCAAAAAAGAAACATATACAAGTGGAGAAAACAAACATAAGACTAATCCGCCTTGCCTGCTATTACTTACAATTTGAAACATGAGAGACTGATTCAGAAAGACTGGGAGAGCCTGGGTGTACGTCTTCATAGAGGATAGTTCTAATCAACAGCTATTAGCCAGGATGGTCGTGGATTGCAATCCCAAACCTCTGAGTGTTTCTAGCCAGAACCTGGAAGTGGACACAGGGAATGCCTATTTGCTCAATCTCAGAATTGACACTGTAGGAAGACAAGCATACTGGGCTAGATGGATCATGGCAATGGCTAGGCAGGCAAGCAATGGTGTGATTGGCTAAAAAATTGCACACATCCTGTTGTTTTTGTCTTCTCACATATGCGCGCAGTCCAACACTGCTAGTTGCCTCATGAACTTATTTTTGTCTTTTAGATTTTTGTAAATTGGAGCATTTCTGCATGTCTGTATTGTCCTAACTCAAATAGAAGCCCCGACTTGGTTGCCCTTGGTACTCTGCAATACAAAATGGGAAGCAACAATGTTGTTTTTAGAAAGCCCAATGTCTAAGCATTCATGGCAAATGACTTGATTTATACAATACTGTTATAGAAGCCCGGCCATTCTGATAAGATGTGAAATTGAAGACATTCCACTACAACTGAAGACAACTGACTACCCAGCTGAATATCTCATTGCACTTTTCTAAAAAGAGCAAGCATTCTGTTGTTCACTGTGCTGCATGTATAGTACTACTGAGTTGTGAATACCTGCAAGATTTTACCTAAGGTGTTATTGCAATACCTATACCTGTATTTCTAGAAAACCGAGTTGTAAAATGGTGCGGGATATTTTAGTGACACAAGAGGTGCTAGATAAAACCAAATTGCATTTTATTGTTTATTGCTTTCTGTTTAGGATGAAAAATGAATATTTAAAAAAAAGTAAATCAAGAGAAAACCCAGAAAGGGGAAAAGCAATTAGATAATTTTTTGGTTTGGTAAATACGAAATTTTTTGGTAATAGTCAGCAGTAATTCTGTGGTGGTGCTCATCTTTGGTCCACTTGAATTTTAACTAGCTATATGTGTTGTATAGAACGCAGACACATCAATGGGTGTGTCTAGGTCTTTTTTCCCCACTTTGCTTGAACTTAAGAGTACAAACAGTGTGGGGACTGCATGAACACTTCTAAGCTTTAAATTACTAGCTTAGATCTGGTACACTGCCACCAGCCAGAAATTTAGTGTCTGGCACACTTTCTGTTCCCCTAAAACCTTCCCTGGGGAACACGAGATCCAAACCCCTTGAATCTTAAAACAAGGAGAAATTAACCACCCCTCCTTTCCCACCAAGACTTTTCCCCTCCCTGGGGTTGCCTTGAGAGGCTTCACACAGATCCAAAACTCCTTGGATTTAAAACAAGGAGGAATTAACCATCCCCCCTCCTTTTCCCCCACCAATCCCTGGTGAGTTCAGACCCAACCCTTGGATCTTAAAACAAGGAAAAATCAATCAGGTTCTTAAAAAGAAAGCTTTAGTAAAGAAAGAAAAGGTAAAAATTATCTCTGTAAAATCAGGATGGAAAATGCTTTACAGGTACTCAGATTCATATAGACCAGAGGGACCCCCCCCCCCCAGCCTTAGATTCAAAGTTACAGCAAACAGAGGTAAAAATCCTTCCAGCAAAAAGAAACATTACAAGTGGAGAAAACAAACATAAGACTAATCCGCCTTGCCTGGCTATTAGACTCTATCATAATGCATGTATGCCCACACCTTGATACTGCAATGCAGATGATGGTCACCCGGTCCCTCTTAGTCCCAAGGGCAAACAACGAACAAAACAAAAAGCACAAACAAAGACTTCCCTCCACCAAGATTTGAAAGTATCTTGTCCCCCTATTGGTCCTCTGGTCAGGTGTCAGCCAGGTTTACTGAGCTTTTTAACCCTTTACAGGTAAAAGAGACATTAACCCTTAACTATCTGTTTATGACAGGTTGCTTTAGAAATGTACACTGAAAATTAAATTAAATTAAATTGTACAAAGATTAATATCAAAGACTAAATGCTCCTTTAGTATTCAGTGAACATTCATTTAATTTGTGTAACATTTAATAAATAAGTTACCACATAGATTTAGTTTTACAAGCATTTTGTAACCAATATTTTTACTTGATATTAATCTCTCTCTCTCTGATATGTCAAGATCGCAGTACAGGTACTGAATTTTTGTTAGCAGACCACTTATCTTATGAGCAGCACCTACTGAATCTCTCTGTGTAGTAAAAGTGCACACAACATTTGTGACAAATCTTGCATATATCCTTTCTTTCCCCCTAAATTAAATTGTGTGACCATTTCACTTAATTCAAAATATTAGATGGCATATGTCTATCGTAGGTACTTATCTGATCTGCTTCACCAAAATATTTGAGTCTCTCACAATCTTTCATGTATTTATCGGTCCAACTTGCAGATACACACCTGATAGCAGGATGAGGTTTTCTAAGACCTCAGAAATTCCATCTCCAGAATATCTACATTATTTGTTTTAATTAACAAAATTTCTAATGTCAAGTGTTAGCCCTGAGTAAAGGAAACTAGAGATTTTACAATGGAAAAGCAGAAAACTTAAGAATGATGATACAATGGATCAGTATTGATAATGTAAGCATCACGGCACAGTACAGTTATAAAGATAAAAGGAGAAAATTTTACACATATTACACTATTAAGGTTTTTATTGAATCAACATATCTCTAATTAAAAGTAATACTATCAGGAAGCAGTATTGGTACCCAATATGATCATGTAAGCCTAACTCTTGTGTAGGATTTAAAGCAGTCAAACAGATACTAATACACTTCATTCAGCTTTCCTTCTGGATCTCTATTACCTTTGAGAGATCAGCTGATACACAAAGAATATCTCAGCTCTGGGTCTGAAGCATCACAGTTTAGAAATCTAGATGCAAAGGGACAACCATAATCTCAAAGACTGCATATGTTACCAAAAACAAACCCTGCATCAGTTCCAGGTGGGTTTATTCCTCTGTTTTGCAGAGGGACACATTTCTAATATGACAGTTAGAAAGTCTCAGTTTATCTCTAGGGGAAGCATTTCTAATTAGGGTGATGATGAAAGAATTATGCCTTACAGAAGGTGATAAAATGTTAAAAAAAAAAAATCAAACAAACCCACTCTCTCCAAATATAAAATAATTTTACTCCTGAGTGACAAATAAGGATTTAGACACATGTGGTCTATTTTTGTGAGACATGTGGCTAAATTATTTTTAGCTTAAATAATGTTTTAAACAGGAAATATTGAAGATATAGGTTTACATTCAGATATTTCTTTCTATAACAGGAATTAATACTTTTTTCTATGGAATTTGTGGCTGTTTTATTTTGTTAATGAAGTAATTTTAAAAAGTAAAACCCTCAGGGCCTCTTAGGCAACTTTATTTGGCAAATGTAAACAGCCATATATCTACCCTGATCATCCATATTAATTATTAACCATTCACTAATTATTCAAAGACCTTCATGAAACTGGAGTTATCGGCTAAGAAGTTGAAACGCAGCACACACAATCAAACTCAATCTGCAAAGTAAGATTTTCAACCATTCTTTCTTGCTTCCAAATTCCTTTATACAGATTTTCTTCATCATTATATCCATTAAAGAGACAACTGCTTTTCCCTCACCAACCAAGTAATCAATAGGAAGTCCAAGATAAATACATGTTTGAGTGTATTAGCTGCTATTCCCTAACAGGTTCAGGTAGTAGTTTGGTTCAGAACGGCCCTGTCAGTAATCTTAGCTGACTATTATAAGCCAACTTCAAAATGTCTGAATCATAATGAAAGGAGAAAGCACTTTCATAAAGTATACAGAGACAAGATCTGTCCCCAAATTGTTTTTTAATCTTTTTTATCTTAGTCTTGCTACTAAAACAACACTTTTGTAAGTATGTAAAAAAGATACCTGTGCAATCTTGGCTTGATAGTACATTTGTCCATTCCTTATCATCTTCACCAATCTAATTCAGAATGTCTGCTTGCCTAAATTATTGAGAACAGGATCTTGCTGCTTAACCCCTTCAGTGCCTAAAGGTTAACACCTAATTAAGCTCTATGGTTACTCAAGAGAAAACATATAAGCAACATCCTTAAAAAAGCAATGTGAGTTAGTGGTAGCAAGGAAAAGGCTTGGAAATCAGTCTGTTCAACTACATTTTAAACCACTTTAAAAAAAACAAGGAGTCCTTGTGGCACCTTAGAGACTAACAAATTTATTTGGGCATAAGCTTTCGTGGGCTAGAACCCAGTTCATCAGATGCATGGAGTGGAAAATACAGAAGGAAGTATAAACACATGAAAAGATGGGAGTTGCCTTACCAAGTGTTTGGTTTCGGGTTCTAGCTCACGAAAGCTTATGCCCAAATAAATTTGTTAGTCTCTAAGGTGCCACAAGCACGCCTCGTTCTTTTTGCTGATACAGACTAACATGGCTACCACTCTGAAACCTTAAATCACTTTGGCTCATTGTACCTTCTTGGGCAAATCACTTGGCATCCCTGCAACCATCATCCCAACTATAAAGAAGATTTTAAAATCATTTCTCAGACATCTGAGATTATGATGGAGATGGCTTATAAAAACTTCACATTTGTATTGGAATGTTTTTATGTTCTATGTCTTAGCCTCATCTTGTGCATTGTCCATTATTCTCACCATCTACTTAAATAGGAATTAAACGTAAGTATTGTGATAAAACGTGTTTATTAAATACAATACACTATTATTACATTTTGATCCTCTAATATTCCCAGCTTTGACTGGCTGACTATTTAGAGCAAAAATTTCACAGGTAAGTTACCTAAGTCATTTTAAGAAGATTAGTGTGCTAAAAAAAAAAAAACCAAAATGTAAAAAACAACAAAAAACACTTCACTTTGTCCATTTAAAAAAAAGATTCTATTTAATGAGTATCATACTCTGCAAACTTGGAACTCAAAATTATCATCGGATTATTGTACTACTGTTTTTGGCTTGGAAAACAAAATTTAAATGACACTCTCTCCGATTAAAAAAAGACATCACAAAATACGGAGTTAAGGATCACATTCACAGAGGGACCAAATTCTACCATCTGTTACCCCCTTGCATCCCTATATATGTTAATGGGACTAGAAGGGGGCAGAGAAAAAAGCAAAATTTGATCCCACAGGCTCTTATTACAGAAAAAGTGAGGAACATTTTGTTGTGGATATAAACTGTGTAAAATTAATTTCTTTCTATTGCTTTCAGGAGGGCACATTCTTGTGTCCCCTCTGAATGCTGCTATATCACATTTTTGCGCCATATTCTAATCTAACACTGAAGAGTTTTTATCCTCTGTGTCCCAGCTATTTCACAGCAACTTGCTCCCAAATTTCCATCTATCTAACCTATCCCTCAGTATTTCTATTAATCACATCACTGATATCTAAGTGCCAGCGGAATCGTGCTGTGGTTGCCTTAGATTTTGTTGCTCCATTTTAATTTAACTAGAGACAGACCATTCCTGACACAAGCATAATACCCACTCTTACAAGAACTTCCTGAGATCTCTAATGTCCCTGCACAGCCTATGGGATCTGAGTTTGCTTTAATATCAGAAGCAATCTGTTACTGCGCTTCCCACATTGCTGCACTATAGCTTTTAAAAGCAAGTGGACAGTTTATTAATATAGTACAATATACATATAACCCTAACCCTAAGCCTAACAAGAAGGATTAAGGCATTTAAGTTTCATACTTTCTTTTCATATGAAAATAGTTTCATTCCAAGGACTAGCAATCTTGTCTTGAAGACATACGAAAATGGCTCAATTTTCCTATGGCCACCCCATATCCAACAGAATTCTCTGCTTACAGGATGGCAAATCCATACAACAGTAGGCTGATAGATGTGAAATCAAGAACTTAAATTTTCATTTCTGTGTACAAATATGGGTAAGAAACTATACCCACTTTATATGTGGTTCTCTCCTCACAGACAGCGCTGGAACTATGTTTAGGTTCCTAAGTGGCCTAGAAGTCATGGCATAACATTTGCCTTCCGGGCACCAATCTATGGTTTTATGGATAAAGCATAGGAATGGGAGTCGGAAGAGAGAGAGTCTTTCTATTCCCAGCTCTGACATAGGATCTCATTCTGATACTGAGCAAGGCATTTACCATCTTGAAGTGTGAATATTACTGCTCACTGTTTCAAAATTTTTGTCAGGTTAAATCCATTAATGTTTTTAAAGCACTTTCAGATTTTCAGATAAATGATTATTAAATTATCATATTGCCCTAAAAAAGGCTGTCTTCCAATATATTATTTTAGTGCCCAGAAAGTGGTTTGTGTCTTAAAAAGTGGTATAAATGGATGAATGATGCTGACTATTTGCAAAATTCAATTTCAAAAGTTAATACCATTGAAACAGTGCAACAACTTGGCTGCTCAGAGACCACAGAATCAATGTCTTGATATTACATTCCCTCTTCAAAACTTTGATTAAGCAATAGCTAAGTACTTCTTTATAGTTCCCTTGCGATACAGGCACAATATCCATATAGAGATAGGAAAACTGGGGCAGTGAAGGTAGTCAAAATCACAGCTAGTATTAAAACTAAGGAGTTCATCCTATCCTCTAACAAATAAATTGCAGCTTTCTGAGATTAAAAAAAAAAACAAAAAACTTCTAAACTTACCGGGGCTCGATGAGTGGCAATTGATGCATAGGCAGTCGATTTAGCAGGTCCAGTGAAGACCTACTAAATCAACTGTAGATCGCTCTCCCATCGACTCCTGTACTCCACAGGCTTGAGAAGAGTAAGGGGAGTCGACAGGAGAGCATCTCCCATCGACACTCCATCTCCCATCGACCCCATGGTAAGTAGATCTAAGCTATGTCGATTTGAGTCATGCTATTCACATAACTCAACTTGCGTAGCTTAGATCGAATTTCCCCTGTAGTGTAGACAAGGCTTTGGTTTTCTTACCTAAGCCAGACAAGGGTTTGGCCTTTTTTTTTTTTTTTTTTTTTTTTTTTTAACTAATCACTGGGGTGAAGCAGAGAAAAACAAACAAACAGGCCTATCACTTATCTTGGTTCAAGTGGATAGGTCAAATACATGAGTACTTATTCTGACAGCGCTGGTGGGCAATATTTATAACCCCATTACTTGTGGGGACTGTGTTGAAATTATATTGCTATGCTGTTTTGGCTAAGAGAGTATGCACTGACCCTGCTATGCCTAGCACAGCACCAGAATAATTCTGCGCAAAAAGGTTTGCATTAAACGTAATGAAGCAAATGACAAAATCAATACACCAGGAACGGTGTGGCTATCATAAAAATGATGTAAATTCAGAGTTCAGGGTGGTTATGCAGCTATTTAGAATTGTAATTAAAACCAGTACCATTTTTCCCCAGGATAAAAGCCACTTTGACAACCACAAATGAATGCTACAGGAAATTTTCTACAAAAATATTCAAAATTAATGTATAGCACAAAGATGGCATACATTATCCAAGGATAACCTGTAAATGTCGCCTTATGATCAAGTTTAAGAGTACAAAATATAGGGAATTTGATTTTACATAATTTTTTTCAAGTGACTCTGTTTTCCACTTTAATCAAGTTTTATATTAAAAGGGAACTATGGATGCAGTGTATCCCATTTTAAATTAATTGTACTTCTGAAGTTACTCTCTGTCAAAGAGACTTTTTAAAAAGTCTATTAAAATTGCAAAGAGAGGATCAAATCTGCCATTCATTACACTCCATTCAAACCTCACTGATGCTGTGCTTAGCCAATCCTAACATTCAAAAGGGTATTTTATACCATATCTATATTTTATTTAAACAAAGGAAACACTGAACAGATGAGTGATACTTGCCAAAATTAGTAGCTCCATTGACTTTAACATTTCTTTGACACTTGCCCATATACCAGATTCAAGCTCAGCAGACAAGCTTGGTGTAAACAGATGTGTAAACAGATGTGTTGGCTACTTTTATTTGGGTGAGTTAACATCACTAACAACTAGGGTTGCCAACGTTCCAGAATTGTCCTGGAGTCTCCAGGTATTAAAGATCAATGTTTAATTAAAGATTATGTCATTTGATGAAACTGCCAGGAGTATGTCCAGCTAAAGTTGGGAACCCTATGCAATACCTGAACGCTACCTCAAACCTGCTCCTCTCATGCATAATGCATAAGTTACTCAGTAATTCAAGTTGGAGGGCATGCATAAATAACCTGCAAATACTGATGGCATAATCCTACAGCACATATACTTCCTACCAATCAGCAACTCTCAGAATTTTTAGCTGTAAAGTACCCCACATTTCAAGTGGCTCTCAGTGTCAAATTGGGGATGTGCAGCATGTGGCCCCATTTAAAATGTCATACAAAAATGACCTTTAGGAAAGTTCAATACATAAAGGTTTAAATAAAAGGATTCTCATATCTAGTTTTTAATTGTTATTTCCAGTTCAATAAATAACATTTAAATTTGGAATTTTCTCATTCAAATAGAAACCTTTTACAATGCCCTCAGCTGATGCAAACTGGTCATATCATAATGCTGCAGATGAACTGCTTGTGAAGGGTACTGTCCATGCCATTCTTCAACACACCCACTGCTGGGAAACTCAGTAGGCTGCATTAATGATACCTACAGAAAAAGCCATTCTTGTGCCCTCTTAAACAAGCAAGACAAAATATGCAAAATAAAGAGAGTAGATCATGGCAGGGTAAGATTTAAGGTAGAAGGAGAGGACAACCTGGGCCACATGATATTACTTTCTTGGCACAAGGCCTTCCAACTCTATCAAGAGGATTTCACCTTGTGAATCAAGGACATTAGAGTCCATTTAAAGAAGTTTGAGAACCTTTAAAAAACATCACCAATATTTGTCCCAGTTAAACAATCAGGAAAAAATGAAAATTCATGGGAAGCCAAAAATATGACTATTCAAACACTGTATACATTAGAGGTATAAAATAAAAACCATTAAAATGAAAGCAAATTATAAATTAGCCTTATTGCAGTGGCATAGGGCTTACATTTCATAAAAATCTAACAATAATTAAATATCTGTAATTCTCCAGTGAATCTAAATATTAAAGATTTTTAAAAACATGAAAAGGCCATGTTTTAAGGCTGAGCTATAGGCTGAACAAGCATATACTGTTATTTTATTTATTTGTATTTTGCAGATTGAATACCTTTAAATAGACAAAGGAGATATTTTAGCTTTTATCTAGTTGACATTTTATGCAGCAGAGGGGAACTAAGACCAGCTCTGCAGTAGGAAAATTCATTTTCCAAGAGTCACAGGTTTGATTTCTAATGATTTATTGTTGAAAATTCCCTCATGGCTGGTCAAGCCCACCGCTATGGACGACCACAGAATACAAATACTTCCTCTAATGCAAATGAGTATTAGGAGCCATATTAATTAATATGGATATGGTTATGTCAATTTCAGTGATATCATTCAGTTACACTCAGATAATCATGGGAAAAGGATCATATCAGGGATGGATGTACTTGAAAGATTTAATATTTTTCACAAGTGCTAGTCAACTGATGTTCTATTTAGGAGAAGGAACATGGAAGACAAGATCATAAAAAGCAGAATAAACAAAAGCAACCAGGAATTTTTGTGGCACTTTAGAGACTAACACATTTATTAATTTGTTAATTTATTTAATATTATTTGTTAATTTATAAATTTATTATTTAGAGATTTATTAATCTCAAAAGTGCCACAAGGACTCCTCGTTGTTTTTGCTGGTACAGACTAACACGGCTACCACTCTGAAAAAAGCAGAATATGTGTAATAAAGGAAAGCAGCAATAGGCTAAGCAAGCTATAAAAGGAGGCATGGATAAAAAAGGATAGTGTCATAGTCCCCAAACTTCATGTAAGGCTACTTGGAATTCTGCCAGTCTCATATATATCCCCTATATCCTTCATACTTCCCAAGTAGTTCACATTTCTTATCGCTCTTCCTTCTGCTCTAAAAAAACGTTTCTTTAAAAAAAATATTCTCTTTAAAATGTGGCCAGGTGCAGTCTTGCATTTTAAGACCAACCTCTTCAGCTCCCTGGGGGGTACAGTCATGCACAAAAGTAGCTGATGGGTGTTTGCCCAACCTGTTTTTAAAAACTTTCCATGATGGGGATTCCACAATCTCACTTGGAAGCCTGTTCCAGAGCTTAACTACCCTTATAGACATTTTTTCCTAATATCTTGCAGCAGATTAAACCCATTACTTCTGTTTTTACTTTCAGTGGGCATGGAAAATGGTTGATCCCCATATACTTCATAATAGCCCTTAACATATCTGAAATCTTATCAGTCCCCCCCCTCCGGTCGCTTTTTCCTCAAGACTAAACACACCCAGTTTTTTAACCTTTCCTCATATGTCAGGGTTTCTAAACCTGTCCTTAATTTTATTGCTCATCTCAGGACTCTCTCCAATTTGTCCACATGTCCTGAAGTGTGGTACCCAGAATTGGACACAGTATTTCAGCTCAGGCCTTACCAGGGCCAAAAAGAGCAGAACAATTACCTCCCGTGTCTTATATGCACCACTCCTGTTAATATACCATAGAATAACATTAGCCTTGTTTGCAATTGCATTACATTGTTGACTCATATTCAATTAGGGATCTGCTATAACCCCTCAGATCCTTTTGAGCAGCACTAGCACAGAAGGGGGAATAACTGACATTTGATTCTTCCTTCCTAAGTGAAGTATTTTATTGATTTTCTTCTTGCTGATTTAAGAACAATTCTCTAATTTTTCAAGATCATTTCGAATTATAATCCTGTCCTCCAAAGTGCTCACAACCCTTCCCACCTTGACATCATCCACAAATTTAATAAGCATATTCTACATTCCATTATCCAAGTCATTAATAAAAATATTGAACAGTACTGGAACCAGGTCTGACCCCTGTGCAACCTCACTAGATAAACTGGGAGGGTGTGACAGCAGACCATTGATAACTACTCTTTGAATACAGTCTTTTAATCAGTTGTGTACCCACTTTACAGCAATTTCATCTAGACCAGTGGTTCTCAAACTAGGGCCGCTGCTTGTTCAGGGAAAGCCCCTGTTGGGCCAGGCTGGTTTGTTTACCTGCCGCATCCACAGGTTCAGCCAATCGCAGCTTCCAGTGGCCACGGTTCCCAGCTCCAGGCCAATGGGGGCTATGGGAAGGGGTAGCCAGTACGTCCCTCGGCCTGCGCAGCTTTCTGCAGCTCCCGGCCTGGCCCAACAGGGGCTTTCCCTGAACAAGCGGCAGCCCTAGTTTGAGAAACACTGATCTAGACCATATTTCCCTAATTTGCTTATGAGAATGTCATGTGGGCTGTGTCAAAAACTTTACTAAGTCAAGATAGATCACATTTACTGCTCTCGCCCTATCCACTAAGTCTGTAAACCTGTTGAATAAGGAAAATAGATTGGTCTGGCAAGATTTGTTCTTGATAAATCCATACTGGCTACTTCTTATAAACCTATTATCCTCCAGGTGCTTACAAAATGATTGTTTAATAATGTGTTCCAGGATCTTTCCAGGTATTGAAGTTAAAAGATACGTATTATGTTTGCCCTTCTCCAGGCTTCTGGGACCTCACTCAGACCTAACCTGTCCTCTAAAACAATTGCTAAGATTGCTTAAGTACCCTAGGATGAATTTCATCAGGCCCTGCCGACTTGAATGCATCTAGCTCATCTACATATTCTTTAGCCCATTCTTTCCTTATTATGGCTTGCATTCCTTCTTCCTTGTTGTCATATATTAATTGTGTTGAGTTACCATTGACCTTTTTAATGAAGACTGAAGCAAAACAGCCATTAAACATCCTAGGCTTTTTGATGTAATTAGTTATTAGCTCTCCTTCCTCACTAAGTAGAGGACCTACACTTTCCTTCATCTTTCTCTTCCTCCTAATGTATTTCTAGAACCTTGTCTTATTACCTTTTATATCCTTTGCCAGGTTTAACTCATATTCTGTTTTAGGCTTTGTGATTTTGTCGCTACACGCTTGTGCTCTTCTTTTGTACTTCTCCTTAGCAATCTGTCCATGTTTCCACTTTCTGTAGGATTCCTTTTTGATTTCCAGATCATCAAAGAGCTCTGTATGGAACCATATTGACCTCGCACTATTCTTCCTATCTTTTCTTTACATTGGAATAGTTGACAGTTGTGCATTTATACTGTTTCCTTGAGAAACTGCCAGCTCTCTTGAACATCTTTTTCTTTTGATTTTCTTCCCAGGGCCCTTATCTATCAGTTCTATGAATTTGTTAATGTCTGCTCTTTTTTTAACTCCAAGTCTAAAATGGCTGTCTGCTTGGTTAATTTATCCACTTTCTGAAACAAAAAAAATTCCCAATATATTCTAACAATTTATTGGCAATTTTGATCAGATTTGGTCATGCCACAAGGCCATGCCACAAGGCATTTTTCTCCAGGCTTTTTTTTCAGACAGTGAGAAGTGCCACATGCCAAGACACCTCCAAGTAATGCAGCCTTCATCAACTGCTGAGGCTAGAATTTAGCACACAGTCACAAGTTAGTGAGTATCACTGTGGTTTACATCAGGGTGGATAAAAATCAATGATTTTTAAAAAAAAATCAACAAAATCAGATTTTTTTTATTTATATTGGATTTTTTTTATAAAATGTTTTTTGAGAAAAAAAACCTATCTAAAGATAGTTTTAATTAAGATACATTATAGCTCAAAGATATCTCCTCATGGGATAAGCATTATAAATTCTAATTCTATAGTATGAGACAATATATTCATGTAATGTTTGTAAATAAGTTCCAATAGTTCATGGATTAGGGACCCAATTTTATGGGGTTCCAGGGGGTTCTGTATAGATTATTTAGGTTAATCTTTCTATCTACCCAATGGGACTCAGTGCTCAGTCTAGAAGATACCATCAGAGATGCTTAGTTTTGCAGTTCTCAAACTGTGGATTTGTGTCTCCAGAGATAACATGCTTGTTAATAGCAAAAATGTTTTAAAATAAATAAATAAAATAAATAAATAATATATAGAGGTGAGAAATAACAGATCTGAACCCTATTGTCGATCTGGAAATTTCTGTACATAGAGTCAATCCCTTACTCTCTCTAAAAGTGCAAAGCTTCAAAAAGTTCAATGAATAGAAGATTGTTGAGGGCAGAATAGACTGGACAAGGAGAAGTTTGGAGATAAATTTGAGAAGGGAGGGACGTGCAGTAGAAACAAAAGTGAAACTGTTTGAGCAGCATATTCCAGAAGTCTTGAGGTCTTTTTGAGTGTTGCCTTCATTGATTTGAGATCTACCATACCATTCTCTGACTAGAAGGGAAAACCTATAATGGCAGCAGGCTGTAAAAGAGACTCAGTTTAGGAATAAGAACCATTCAATATATGTTTGATGATGTTTTAAAGAAAGTCACACCAGTGAACTGGTGGATGTCACTTAAGCACTTGGATTCAGAGACTGTTGAAGTGAAAATCTCACTTTTAACAGCAGTAGCTGCTTCTGCCAGTGTAGAAAGAATATTTTCTTCCTTTGGACTAATTCATTCTAAATTGAGAAATCGTTTGTGACCGGAAAAAATCAGGAAAGCTTGTTTTTCCTTTCCAGATAATGAACAAACAGGAAAATCAAGGTGAAGATGACTGAGTTAGCTGCAGAAACCACTATTTTAAGTTTCCCATGTAGACTTCTCTGACATAGTTCATCTCTTTTTTTAATTTTATTTAATTATTTTAGTTAAAAACAATTTTAACAAAAACAAACCTGAATTTTTAAATAATTGAATGTTTAACTAAATTCAAAAATCCATAAGCTTGTTTTGTTAAAATACTATATGTTTGCTGTTGAAGAAAAGAATCCAGAATACATAAAACTTTAAATTGTTTTATTTAACTAAAACAACAAATATCTGTCTCGTGATGTTCTCCTCCTAATACAGCATGGCAAGAAAATCCTCCAAATATTAATGATTAACCTGTTGAACTGGAGATAGCTCACCTCTCAATTACTTCATAAATATCTGCTTCAATTACCTTTGATAAATGAAATAACCAAACAATTATTCATTTTCTGATATAGCTGTAAAATTAATCTGAAAGTTTTCAAAATAAATCACTTAAAAGTATATATAGCGTGTACCTTCTAAAAATGAAACCTACATCTATCTTTGAGTTGTGAGGAATACGTATTAAGATTATAACAACCAACAAGAATACACTTTTATGTAGAAATCCATGATTAAATTGAGTCTTTCTGACTAGTGATTTAAATCATGATTTAAATCAAATCCATCCTGGTTTATATATAGTATTTTAAATTCAGAATCTCAAGGATAAAAAACATTCAGGAAACAATAATGCACTAATATCTCAGGTGCTATTTTCTGAGCCAATAATTGGGTAGGAGCAGTGTTTAAGGGTATGGGAAGGTGATAAATATGTGTTTGTGGCACTGCCAGCTGTCCTTTACGTGGAATAGGAAGCCAGAGTTTAAGTTTCAGTGGTAGCCACGTTAGTCTGTATCAGCAAAACAAAAGAAAACAAACAAAAATGAGGAGTCCTTGTGGCACCTTAGAGACTAACAAATTTATTTGGGCATAAGCTTTCATGAGCTAGAAGCCATTTCATCAGACGTATGAAGTAAAAGATACAGGATCAGGTATAAATACATGAAAGGATGTGGGTTGCTTTACCAAGTATTAAGTCAGTCTAATGAGATAAAGCAATTAACAGCAGAATACCAAGGGAGGAGAAATAACTTTTGAAGTGGTAAGAGAGTGCCCCATTATAGACAGTTGACAAGAAGGTGTGAGTAACAGTAGGGAGAAATTAGTATTGGGTAAATTAAGTTTAGGTTTTGTAATGACTCAACCACTCCCAGTCTTTATTCAAGCCTAATCTGATGGTATCTAGTCTGCAAACTGATTCCAGTTCTGCAGCTTCACATTGGAGTCTGTTTTCGAAGTTTTTTTGTTGAAGAATTGCCACTTTGAGGTCTGTTATTGAGTGACCAGAGAGATTGTTTTTTGAATGTTATGATTCCTGATGTCAGATTTGTGTCCATTTATTCTTTTGCATAGAGATTGTCTGGTTTGGCCAATGTACATGGCAGATGGAGCATTGCTGGCACATGATGGCATATATCACATTGGCAGATGTGCAGTGAACAAGCCCTGGATGGTGTGGCTGATGTGGTTAGGTCCTATGATGGTTTCCCTTGAATAAATATGTGGACAGAGCTGGCATCAGGGTTTGTAGCAGGGTTTGGTTCCTGGGTTGGTGTTTTTGTTGTATGGTGTACAGTTGCTGGTGAGTATTTGTTTCAGGTTGGGGGGCTGTCTGTAAGCGAGCACTGGCCTGTCTCCCAAGGTCTGTGAGAGTGAGGGATTGTCTTCAGGATAGGTTGTAGATCCTTGATGATGCACTGGAGAGTTTTTAGTTGGGGGCTGTAAGTGACGGCCAGTGGCGTTCTGTTACTTTCTTTGCTGGGCCTATCTTGTAGTAGGTGATTTCTCGGTACTCTTCTGGCTCTCTCAATCTGTTTCTTCCCTTCACCAGGTGGGTACTGAAGTTCTAAGAATGCTTGATAGACAGTCTGTAGGTGTTTGTCTCTGTCTGAGGATCGGAGCAAATGCAGTTGTACCTTAGAGCTTGGCTGTAGACAGTGGATTGTGTGATGTGATCTGGATGAAAGCTGGAGGCATGTAGATAAGTATAGCGGTCAGTAGGTTTCCAGTAAAGGGCAGTGTTTATGTGACCATCGCTTATTAGCACTGCAGTGTCTAGGAAGTGGACCTCTTGTGTGGACTGGTCCAGGCTGAGGTTGATGGTAGGATAGAAATAGTTGAAATCTTGGTGGAATTCCTCAATCCTTCTGAGGGGTCCAGATGATGAAGATGTCATCAATGTAGTGCATATAGAGTAGGGGCATAAGGGGATGAGAGCTGAGGAAGCATTGTTGTAAGTCAGCCATAAAAACGTTAGCATACTGAGGGGCCATGAGGGTACCCATAGCAGTCCTGCTGACGTGAAGGTATAAATTGTCCCCAAATCTAAATTGTTGTGGGTGAAGACAAAGTCACAAATTTCAGCCACCAGGTTTGCCATGATGGTTTCAGGGATGCTATTGTTTTTCAAGCTTGCAAGTGTACACAGTATAGCGTCATAGTAAAGATGGAAAAGGTTTAACCTGACAATCCCACCTTGATTCCCTGGTGGCAAACACAACACACTACATTCTCAGTGCAATCACTCTTTATAACACTTTAATTCAACATGAGAATAAAGAAAAATTTCTGTATTAAGAAATACCTAGTACCAAGACTTAACCTCTCTCCTTGACTGCTTTGTGCATTATGAGAAAAATCATATTAAATGAATGCTGCATTGTACAGGGAATATGCACATGCATTTCAACACATCACATCTTTTTGATGATGTAATTGTGAAATATGTGGTTTTTGCATTTATAATTAGGGGTGGATCAGATGGTGAAAGTTAAACAACATATTCATTAAATTAACAAGAGTAAAGTTGATAACACATTATTTTAATAGTACAATAATGCTGCATTATCATGGAAGTTCTCTGAAAGTGAATGTGACAGCCACAGGGATACCTCCTGAATACATTATGATCAATATCACAATGAATAGCAATTACAGGAGTTAGAAAGATTTAATCCACTGGAATACTTAGAAAGTAATTGTGAATTTAGGGATATGAAGAAAACTTTTAAAAGGTTTTTAGTTATAAATAATATGATCCATTCATCCCTTAAAGGATACATGAGACTTGTCTGCAGAATAAATTTCTCATATAAATGGTTATACTTTATCTCTGAATGGTTAGGCACCTCTGAAGATGCTCAAGAAATATCAATGTTCAGGATCAAAACAATGTGGAATCCATTCCAAAATACAAATTTATTTGCCTTTTAAATGCTCATATATTGGAACAAATTTAGAATATTATGTGTCTCACATAGACATCAGAGATAAACACTTGCTGGTCATCCTTCGCGTACTCAAATACAAAAGTATAAACATGCAGGACCCAACTTCCTTCTTATTAAGTGGTTTTATATTGGTGTAATAATTGACTTTAATATTTACTCCAGATTTTACATCTTCTTAAACCAGTTGATAATCAGACCACTGATTCATTTTCTCTTCCCCAAATAATCTTGTGCAAACTCCAATATGAATGTAATGTTAAACTGGCAAATTCAACCAGACAGGAGTCAAGAAACGAAGATTAGGATTTTCAAAGAGCCTAAGAGTTTAGGGTCCCTTGAAAATGCCAGCCTAAGGATTCAGAGTAGCAGCCGTGTTAGTCTGTATCCGCAAAAAGAACAGGAGTACTTGTGGCACCTTAGGGACTAACAAATTTATTTGAGCATAAGCTTTCGTGGGCTACAGTCCACTTCATCAGATGCATAGAATGGAACACATAGTAAGGAGATATATATATACACATACAGAGAACAAGAGAAGGTGGGAGTTGTTTTGGAGAACCTAAGGTTGTTAAGGTTTCTAATGCAACATTAAGATATGTTGCACATTGTAATCAGAGCTCACCAAATAATTCATGATCACTTACCTTCTTTCTGCCTGTGAAATATCTGCAAGCATATTGTCATTGCCTCAGATTTATGCATTATTTTAATTAGACTATTTATTCACCTTTTTCTCTCTCTCTCTTTGTGAGTGGATCATGAATATTGTAAATAGAAACTCTGTTGCTTAACTGTGATGGGTAAGAAATGTCACACAGCATTGTTCCTGTTCTCCGCTTGTGTGAGTGCACAAGCAACTGTTTGCGTTAAATGAAAAATTCAGCTTTTGTGAAAACTTGAATATGCAAGTTGGAAATTCATTTTTTGAAAAAGCTAATCTGATAAATGTTAACAGAAAGTAAATAGAACGGGGGTATGAGCATAGATCAAGAGAACTTATTTAATAAGTAGAACCAATATTCACAGAAATGTTTTTGCATGCTATAATGGTCTAGATATTACGGTATGTATTGAATAGCAAAATAAATGTGCATTGGTTTACAATGGTAGACCATGCTATGTAAGTGCATTGGCAAGTGACAATGTAAGCATTGGCAGCTACACTCAAACAGCGTTCTGAAAACAGCTGGGTTTATTAGTCAACTGGAATACAGCATAGAAAGTCCCTAGGTTAGCATAAAGAAATGAAGGTTCAAGCATAGAGCATTCTGGTTAGCCGAGAGCCCAGCCAGGCTGCAGTGAATCCCATTATCCAGCCTCTGCCTCTCTCAGTCTGATCTTGGTCACTTCCCAGGTGAGAACCCTGACTCCTTCCAGCAGCCAACTTTTATTCCCTCCACCTCACATCTTTCCAGTACTTTGTTTTTGAGCTAGGATCTTTGCTCAGCTTCCTTGCTGAGAGGTGGAGGAATCCATCTCCCTCTGGGTGATTGGTTGCTAGGTGTTACTGTCCTGGTGACTGGATTTGCCATTGTCTTCTCAGATTCTCCAAAAGATATGCAGGGTTGGCCTTGGCCAGTCCTGTTCAATGATTCATTCAGACATAAGCTGCTAGGCGTCATTCAAATCTATGTCTCTTTGCCTCACCCTGAGAGCAAACAGTCCTCCTTACCCCCCCTCCCCCACACCCAGTAACCACACAAAATATAGGGAAAACTGAAGTACATATAGGCTCACAATGGTAAATAAGTTGAGAACCACTGATTTAAAGATATCGCTTGAGAGAGGTTTTAATTTTTTATCCAATGGCAATTTCGCTTAAAAACTTTAAGCAATATTTCTCTCAGCAACTGGACAGCAATCTGTGTTCGGAAGCAGTCTCCATCTTCTCTAATGGACCATCGTAGACACACGATTCATACCTTAATTATAGAGGGAAACTGACAGTAGATATGAGAATAAACTACTTATCACCTCCCTCGGTATATTTTCCATCCTCAGTATTGTTGCTTCAAAACAGCAGAATTTCCTGTATATATAAACCAAAGCCCCTTGTACCGTGTTCCAGTCTTGTATCATTAAAGATGTCTATAGCACATGTTTGTAGAAAGATGTAAGTAGGAAGTTTGCTATGGAGAGGCACTTCAAAAAAGAGTGTTCCCATGGGGTCTACAGTAAAAATACTAGATTGGAAAGCTAATAAAAAATCTATTATGTAGCTAAAACTGCTATAGTGCGCTACTGGAGCCAGCTTCACCATCATAGCTGCCAACCCCACCATGTCCTGGGACCCTGAACCTTCATTCTGATCATTACATCACAACCCCCTTCACTGGCTGCAACCCTGGGATTACGGAGAGTCTCTCATTTCTCTTTCTCCTCCCCACTCCAGCAAATGCCCTTTTCTTTCCCCACCTTATTTCTTCTCTTTCCTCTTTTTCTTTTCCTCCTGTTTTTCCAGCCACCAGAAACAGAAGCTGCATTTTCTATTTTGGTGTTCTCTTCACTCGCTGTTTCGCATGCTTGGCTTGTTTTTCTATTCAGAAATCGGATCAGACTAACAGCAGCAACAGCTCCAGCCCATCTGTACTAACTTCTCTTTTCCTCAAAAACACAGTTATTAGCAACTTTGCTACAATCTAAGAGAGCGTCAAACAAGGAGGGTTTCCTTCTACAAACCCTCTCCATTGAATGGGAAAGGGAACAAGGGATGTTGTTAAAATGGAAGCCTTGCTCTTAGTTTACATTTCAATTGATGTAACTGTTCTTCCTTCTTTTCTGTATCTTTAATAAAAAGGTTAAAGTGATGTTTAATGGTGTGTTTACCATGGTACCAAGCAGGCTGAAATCTCTGTATATCAAACCCTGAACTTGGTTTAACACTGTTTAATATTGGACAGTGACTGGGTTATGTTAGCATAGATTCCATCTTAATTAAGACATTTTTGTTATTGTGACATTTTATTAGCTTGTATGTACTTTTTACAGTTGTGCCTACAACTAGAGTAAATGTGTAGGCCCAATTATTACAACATAATCCCTTCTTTAATTAACTAATTTTTTGCTTTGAATTGAACATTTGTTCATAAAATTACAATTATAAAAATACGTATATTTTAGTTTAAGCACATAGCAAAAAGGAAAAAAAAATATGATTATAGTTTAAGGTTTGTAATTTTTTTATTTCAAAATTAGGAATTATAAATTTGACAATTAAATACCACAGTTATGTCTAACAATTATATCTTATATTTAATAGTTAAAAATGTTAAAACAGTTTTTAGAAGTTAATAAAACTTGAGAATTTACAATATATTTTATTTTTAGTTAAAGCTTTATATTTACATTTGTGATAACTGGGCCTACACATTTATCCTAATTGTAAATGCAATTGTAAAAAGTAGGTAAAAGCTTACAAAAAGTCACAATAACCTATAGTAACAGATGTTAATAAAAAGTATCAAGTATCAGAGAGGTTGCCATGTTAGTCTGGATCTGTAAAAGCAGCAAAGAGTCCTGTGGCACCTTATAGACTAACAGACGTATTGGAACATGAGCTTTCGTGGGTGAATACGCACTTTGTTGGATGCATGCATGAAAGCTCATGCTCCAATATGTCTGTTAGTCTATAAGGTGACAAAGGAGTCTTTGCTGCTAATAAAAAGTATAACTCTCTCCCTCAAAAAATTGAATTAGTCCAAACAAAGGAAACTATTAATACAACTCAAAAACTGAGTTAAAATCATGCTTCATATACAACCAAAAATAAGTGAACCAAAATTAATATATCAAAAACTATGCCTAATTAATAAACAAAATAACACAAAATGGGTTATTCCACCTGTGACTCCCTGGCACCCCAATATTCACCACAGTCATGTAATTAGGCTGTCTGTGTGTTACTTAAACATGTTGTGAGGTTGAAAATGCCCACAAGCAGCCTTTCAGGTACAACAGTAAAAAGGCCAAACAAAGTTAATAGTTTATTGAGGAAATGCACAACACAATAATGATGATAATAAGTAAAAAAAAGTTTTCGTGGTCTGTTCAAAAGCATCTGGCGGGATGGATTTGGCCCGTGGTCCACCTATTGACTATCCCTTCCCTAGACTGATGTGGATAAACAGATATATCTTAAGATTAGAAAATAATTCAATTTCCTTAGAAATCAAAAGATTCTCACTGCAGATGTCCTAAATGGAGCACAAAATATCCATAAAATGGGGTAATGGAGACCTATGTCTGTACTCAATGCAACACTAAGCTAACATTATTCTGTTCACTTGAACACTCACACAATCTAATGTAGAAGGGGAGCTGTTTATTGCATGTACTTTAATTCAAATTACACTTCTATTTCATATCTACAGATACAAAGACACTTGGTAATACCTAACCATCTACTATGCTGTGACTGCTGCTTTTTACATAGAGCTTAATAGTCTCAGTGTTAACCTATGCTCCCCCTCTCTGGTTGTTATATTCACCTATTATCTCTTTGGAGCAGGCTCAGGGTTTATATTATATATGCACACAGTGCTTAGCACAATGGGGTCACTACCTCTGACAGGGCCCGTGTGTGGCTACTGCCACAGCCATCCTCCTGGCCAGCACATCGGGGACTGAACCAGTCACCTCCAGAGCTACTACATCTTGTGCTAAAGAGTCAAGGCTCTGTAACGGGACTGTAATAACTCATGTCCTCATGGCACAGAGGAAGACCTGTAATACACACTCACCAGAAGGTTACACTATCACAGTGCTAATACTCCTATAACATGACATATGTTACGTATGTTACACAGTTTTACAATGAATTTGAGAGACTTTTGCCTCCTTTTCTTAGTCTAGAAAGCAACCTTTCTCGGGGAAGGAGACCAGGCACTGAACCTCTGCCACACTGACAACCTGCTGGCTATAACCAGGCTTGTTTCAAGACGGCCCTATCTTGCCTCTAACAGTAGCAATGGAGTGATACTAGCCTAAGACAGCCTAAGATAAGCAGCACATATGGCCTCTACATAAGGTGCAGACATGGGAAGGTACAATAGGAAATCTTTACATAACTGTATTCTTTTGTTTATGTTTAGAGAAAGCCATGGCCAAACTAATTTAAGGTAATTGTATTACCACAAATAAACAGATTTTACCCTTAAATGGCTTTTATTGAAACACAGAACAGGAATGCAAATGTCAGAAAGAAAATAAACCTGTTCATCAAATTAATTTCTTCTGCCTAGCAAAAGTCATACCATTTTCTCACTTTCTTTACTCTGAAGTTTGTGCTGGATCTGTGTAGCTCTGACCTATGCTCTGTAATATAATTATCTGCACTCTTTGAATGAAGCTCTGGAATAAAGAACAAAAAAAAAACTTCAGCTAACATCCTGATGCTGTTCCCTTTCAACTTCTCACTGATTTGCTGTATTGTTTCCTTTGACTGATACACTTTAGCACATAGTCTGTAATTTAACCAAACTTTGCAAGGTAAGATGATGCATTGTTGGCATAGTAAGGTCTCCAAATTTAAGAATATAATCTGCACATCTGTCTCTGTTCAGAACTCCTACTGATGGATGGGAATTGTTTTTGTGGACTGAGGGGAGCGTATAGGTTACAGTCAAAGAATATCTTTCTAGGTGCAGGGACCATCTTTCTATGCGTGCTGCATAGACCTGAGCCCACATCTGATGCTCAAATAAGTAATAGCAGTAGCACCGAGAATATAAGAATGTAACAACTTAAGAATGGCCATACTGAGACAAATCAATGGTCCATCTAGCCTAGTATTCTGTCTTCCAAAAGTGGCCAGTGCCAGATGCTTCGGAGGGAATGAACAGAATAGGGCAATTCATCAAGTGGTCTGCCCCCTGTAGTCCAGTCCCAGCTTCTGGCAGTCAGAGGTTTAGGGACACTCAGAGCATGTGGTTGCATCCCTGACCATATTGGCTAATAGACACTGATGGACCTATCCTCCATGAACTTACCCAATTCTTCTTTGAACCTAGTTATGTTTTTGGCCTTCACAATCCCTTGGCAAAAAAGTTCCACAGGTTGATTGAGAAGTGTGTGAAGAAGTACTTCCAGATGTTTGTTTCAGACCTACTATTAATTTCATTGGGTGATCCCTGATTCTTGTGAAGGGATGAGTAAAACTTCCTTATTCATCCTCTCCACAATATTCATGATTTTATAGACCTCTATAATATCCCCACTTAGTCATCTGTTTTCACGTTGAAGCTGTTACATATCCAATCATTTTAGTTGCCCTTCTCCAATTCTAATCTTTTTTTAGACACGGAGATGAGAATTGTATACAGTATTCGAGGTGTGCACATACCATGGATTTAAACAGTGGCATTATGATATACTCTGTCTTATTACCTATCCCTTTCCTGATACTGTAGTTGTAACATTCTATTAGCTTTTTTGACTGCTGCTGTACACTGAGCAGATGTTTTCAGAGAACTATCCACGATGACAGCAAGATCTTTTTCTTGCGTGGTAAGGTAATAGCTAATTTAGACCCCAGCATGTTGAATACACTTCACAACAAACATAAAATAAGGCATCACTTACAAGTTCTTCACATCAGTAATTCCTCGAAAGGCCTTCCTTGGGATTCCTTGAATTTGGTTTTCACTTAGATCCCTAAACAAGGGAAGAGGAAAAACACATCATATTAACAAAGAGAACACATTTCCCTAAACTGCACTGAGATAATAGAATATAACCAGTTTGGCAACCACAGACTTGTTAGGCTTTGGCAAAGAAATCCCAATATTTCCTTTTTTTGAAAAAAAATAAATAAGTGATAGCATTTGTTACAAGTAACAGAACTTCCACCACATGTCTGAATGTATTTTTTATGGGCGGTCATATCGATCAGTGCGTGTGACTCACGATATTTTCAGCACAAAAGTGAACCTCAGCTTTGTAATCTTTAAATTTTGGTGCAAGTGTGGCTTTTTCCCCTTTCTCCCATGACACGGTATTAATCTACCTGCTTAAAAAGCAAATAAAATGTATACATTTTCTTAATAACAACATTTTAAAATGCTGGGCTTTCCTATGACCAAATCTTCAATTTACGTTGACATTGGTAGCTTAACTGGATGAACAGAATCATAGAATCAAATAATTTACTCAAATTAAATGCAAAATAAAACAAATAAAAATTCAACTAGTTTTGCTCAGAAGACGTGTTGCATATTAATTAGAAAAATGACATTTTTAACCTGCAGTCAACTCTTTAAGATGTGTTTTTCGCAGACAGGGCCGGCTCTGGCTTTTTTGCTGCCCCAAGCCAAAAAAAAACAACTTGCGCAGCGGCCGGAACAGCAAATGGTGGGGGGAACCAACCTGCTGCCCGGCTGGAGCAGCAAAGGGTGGGGGGCGGGAAACCAACCTGCTGCCTGGCCGGAGCAGCAAAGGGGGTGGGGCACGAAACAAACCTGCCTGCCAGCCGGCCAAAACAGCAAAAGGAAGAAAAAACAACAAACAAACAAACAAACAAACAAAAAAAAAAATACCTGTGGGGCGACGGGTGTGCAGGTGCAGGGGGACTCCCAGACCCCAGGCAGCAGTGTGCACACCCCAGCTAGTGGGGGGGGAGGGCGAGAGAGAAGTGGACGCCCAGGGCTTCCTTAAACGGGGCGTTTGCCATGTGGCCCCTCCTTCTACGCCTCTCCGGTGGGCGGGCTGCCGTGCCGGGCTTGCTGCAGACCTGACACCGCTCCCAGCAGCTCCCCTCCTCCACGTCGCTGCCCCCTACAGGGCTGCAGGAGCAGCAAACCAAAAAGAAAAAAACTTGCAGGGCGGCAGATTGGACCGAATGCCGCCCCTTGGAATCTGCTGCCCCAAGCACCAGCTGGTGCCTGGAGCCGGCCCTGTTCGCAGATCACTCTCAAATTTCTTTGCTCTTAAAATGTTACAAAACTTTTGCAAGTTAGTATTTTAGGATTTGCATTAGAGGCAGCATGGGTAGCAGTGCCAATACTTCAGGTTGCCAAACTTCTAATATAGCTATGTCTATACAACTACTGTGAGCATGTTTCATGGCCGGGGTTGACAGACTTGCTCTAGTGGGGCTTGCATGCACTAAAAATAGCAATGTGAACACTCTTTCAAAAAGGTGTGAACTTCAGAGCCAAAGCTCCAGCCCAAGCCTGAACATCAAAACATCTGCACAGCTACTTTTAACACACTAGCCTGAGCCCCGCTGGCATGAGTCTGTTGACCTGGGCTGTGATACTCACTTCTAGTAGCTGTGTAGACATACCTTATAAAAAGGCCATATTCATTTGCTTCTTATTTTGACAAACAGTTTGTGTTGAAATTATTCATGCTGGGTGCCTGCCTAAGGCTGACATTCTGAGGGAGGTTTTCGTTAAAATTGTTCAACCATTTACAGGAACAGGATTAAGAGAAAATAAGTTTTTTGCACATGATTAAAAATTCTTACAACTGTTTTGTTAAGAAGATCCAGAGCCTTTAGGCTTATAGATTCATAGATTCTAGGACTGGATGGGACCTCGAGAGGTCATCGAGTCCAGTCCCCTGCCCTCATGCAGGACCAAATACTGTCTAGACCATCCCGGATAGACATTTATCTAACCTACTCTTAAATATCTCCAGAGATGGTGATTCCTCCGTAGGCAATTTATTCCGGTGTTTAACCACCTTGACGCTTAAGAACTTTTTCCTAACGTCCAACCTAAACCTCCCTTGCTGCAGTTTAAGCCTGTTGCTTCTTGTTCTATCCTTAGAGGCTAAGGTGAACAAGTTTTCTCCCTCCTTCTTATGATACCATTTTAGATACCTGAAAACTGCTATCATGCTCCCTCTCAGACTTCTCTTTTCCAAACTAAATAAACTCAATTCTTTCAGCCTTCCTTCATAGGTCATGTTCTCAAGACCTTTAAATCATTCTTGTTGCTCTTCTCTGGACCCCTCGTAATTTCTCATCTCTTTCTGATATGTGGTGCCAGAACTGGACCACATACTCCAGTTGCAGGCCTAACCAGCGCAGAGAGAGCGGAAGAATGACTTCTTGTGTCTTGCCAACAACACTCTATTAATGCATCCCAGAATCAAGTTTGCTTTTTTGCAACATCATCACACTGTTGACTCATATTTAGCTTGTGGTCCACTATAGTCCTTCAGCCCTTTCTGCCATACCCTTCTCTAGACAGTCTCTTCCCATTCTGTATGTGTGAAACTGACTGTTTCTTCCTAAGTGGAGCAGCTTGCATTGTGTCTTTGTTAAAACTTCACTCCATGTTTACCCGTCAGACTGATTCTCCATTTGTCCAGATAAATGTTTGAATTAAGACCTATCCTCTAAAGCAGTTGCAACCCTCCCATGTTGGTATCATCTGCAAACTTAGAATAACGTACTTTCTGTGCCAATATCTAAGTCGCTGATGAAAGAATATAGACATAGCTGTCCCAAAATGACCCCTGTGGAACCCTACTTGCTATACTTCTTCCAGCAGGATTGGGAACCATTAATAACTACTTCTTTGAGTACGGTTTATCCACGCCAGTTATGCGCCCAACTTATAGTACCCCACCCATAAGTTTGTATTTGACTAGTTTATGATAAGAATACTGCAAAGACCATATAAATAATGCTTACTAAAGTCTAGGTATACCACACCCGTGCTTCTCCCTTATTCCACACTAGGCTCATTATCTCTATCAAAGAAAGCTATCAGATTGGTTTTGACAGGATTTTGTTCTTACAAATCATGCTGCAATTCTATCACCCACCACCTTCCAAGTGTTTGCAGATGATTTCCTTAATTACTTGCTCCATTATCTTCCCTGGCACAGAAGTTAAACTAACTGGTCTGTAGTTTCCTGGACTGTTTTTATCTCCCTTTTTATAGATGGGCACTATATTTGCCCTTTTCCAGTCTTCTGGAATCTCTCCTGTCTCCCACGATTTTCCAAAGATAATAGCTAGAGGCTTAGGTGCAACAAGCTGGAAATATGGAAGGGTTCCTCTAGGTATCAGAAATTTGGATGTCCAGAAAAATTCATCCAAATGTGGCCAAGCCATGAACCTCTGAAAACTGCCATTCACACATTCTCAGGAGAGTTTTTTTAAAAGTCCGGCAGTTACATTCTCTGAAGATTCGATCTGCATGGAGCATGCTGCATTCCCTCACAGCTACTACATGCAACTGGACCATGCATGTACCATCTCCAGACCATGACTGAGGTTGGCTCATCCCAGAAACATGAGGCTGAGCAAGACTTCCCTGTGAGATTGCTCCTCCTGGGAAAGGCGCTGGCATAGAGAGCAAGGAGACTGTCTCTCTGGTACTCACAATGCTCCCCAGCCTGGCACCCAATCAGCAAGGAGAAATAGGCAACTTGATTCAAATGCAAAGAAACAAAGCGGTGCGGGGCGGGATGTGGGGGGAGAGATTAGGAGCAGGATGAATAGGAATAGGGGAGAAAAGGGGTGGGTGAGGAGAGGAAAGGAATGGGAGGGAAGGGTTGGGGAAAGGGCAGAAGCAAAGGGATTGGAAGAAAATAGGAGCAAAGACAGGAGGGAACATGGTCAGGACAGCATACTACAGAGTCTATCGGTTTGTGTGATCATTATGTTGTGTTAAAACATTCGTTATGAAAAAAGGAATTTGCCCTGGCATGAGACTATAAGTCTGGTTTTCAAATGATTGTTAAAAGTAACTGGTAACAAACATAAGGTATGTCACCAGATATCTTTTTCTTTTAATAAAAGAAATTGAGTATTGCTGTGAGATCCCAATCCAGTCTCCACCAAATTGGCTTTATTGAACATCAGTCTTGGAATCAGAGAATTTCACAAAAGCCCATGCTGACGTTCCAGGTCAAGCCATGTCACCGAGGGCATTCTTCTGTTTGCCACCAGGCAGAGAGAGAGAGAGAAGTGGGGGGCTATATCCTTGACATCAGACTAATTCAATTTATACCAGTCATCTAGTCTACATCAAATTCTTGTAGTAGACAATTGTTCACTCAGACTCTCACCATCGAAAATATGTTGCATACAAGAGACTCTTTTTTAAACTAGATCCAAATTCCTTCCCAATTTGTCTGCCATTGATCTATGCAGCAACCCTTCCTCCCCCTCTCCTTTCTTCTGCTGCTTGCTGATGACAAAAAATCAGTTGTTTGAGCATGGACCTTCATCCCAGACAAACAAATCTGCAACCACTATAGATAGAAGAACAAAGCAAAGGATGTTTCAGACCCACATGAACGTAAATCTTGTAGAAGACTGATTTCACAACACCTCCCCTAGAACAATTGGCTTTGGTGTGTGAAAGACACATGGGAGAGCTATTACTGCTGGTAAAAGAATGGCAAAGTGTGATTAAGACATGGAAAAAGAAATAAGGGTTGAAAGCAAGAGAAGGAAACAGAACAAATTAAAAAGAGCTTGGAGTCGTGAAATTATGAGACCAAATCAAATAAATCGAGAAAAGAAGATGACGAAGAAGTAATTCATACTTTAATTTTGTTCAAGATTTTTATTACACATTGTCTCAATTACCTTCAAAAACAAAATCCTGGTTTCAAGCAATTCTTCTAACAATATTAGGGACTAACCAGGCTAATTTATGTTATTACCTTCTACTTTCTCCCCATGCCTAAGCATTTTCTGCAGAGAAGTAAAAACAGGAGACTGTAGGAAATTCATCCATTTTCTATAACAATCTGCTTGTAAATTGTATTAATTTTATTTTCCATTGAGACTCTCATCTGGCTAACAATACTGCCTCTATAAATCTCTAGGATTGTGTATTGATTTCATAAATCCCTCCAGTGATCCGACAAACTGACAGCTTTAATGGTGTTACTGATGTAGCATGGAGAAAAAGTTCAGTGCTGCAGGCTTCATTTTATGTAACTGCCCTTACACAATTATAAGCTTGCCTTTTTGGGATGGTTATGAATAGTGTGTTTATCTCTGCTTGATAGCAATATGCCAAATTATTGTTAAGCACCTGTCATAAGCAAGTAAACTACCACCAGATCCATCCAAAACACTTTACAAAATCTGTCTATAAGGTATAGAAGCTGAGTTCTAGCCAATTGGTCTCTCAGTTTATTTCGTTTCACTTTTGTCAGTCTCCACTGCTGTTTTGTTCCGAAGTGAAGGAAGCATCAAAAGGTTTCTTGTGAATATTAACCCAAAACAGGAAAAAAAAAACTAGCAAAAAAAAAAAAGAATAACTATTTGTTAGCAGAAAATATGGAAAAATAGTTAAATGAACTATCACAAAATAAAAGATTGATTAGAATTTTGGAATAAAAATAACAAATAATTAATCACAATGCAGTCCTGAATCCTTACACAGTAGTTTTTATCCACCTATTTCAAAGAGTGTAACAGAGGGTATGAACCAGAGTCTCTAATTTATAATTTATCACCAAGGAGAAGTAAAATGAATTTCATCTTTAGACACACAAAAAACAATCCACACCATGTAGACAACACATACGACCCATCAAATATCACTCAACGTGATGGTTTGTGAAACGTGAACTCTAAGATGTGCTACTGAGCCTCTGAAAGCCAGCTATTAAACATTGTATCCTCTGTGGGCCATCTCAGAGAGAAAGCAGCAAGATCAAAACCTTAGTGTTTCTGCAGGTAAGAGGAAAAAACTAGTTAGGAGAATGAGATCAAGGGAGGAGTGTCTGGACATGCATTCTGTCCTGTACAGGGGTCTTTGATAACCAGGTTGTTTAGGAGAGAAGGTCCTGGACTGTGTGAGATAGGAATTCAGAGGGGACAAGAACACAGCCAGGACTTGTTCTTGGGACATGTAAGATTGTGTACACAAGGCCAAAAACAATCTACACCACTGAGCTGTGAATTCTAAATGCCCACCAAGGTGTCACACACTAACTGGCCTATTTAGACTCTGCTGGTGCATACTAAATATTCCTGAGTGTGCATTTATGTGGTCCTGTTTCAAACAGTATATTAACACACAGTAGGGAACTTTTAATGCACACCAGCAGGGTCTACATGAACCAGCTAGTGCATGCCAAATTGGTGCGCATAAGAATTTACCCCCTCTTGGCAAGCACTCCCACACAGTGTAAACAAGGCCTTGGTCTGTAACTAAACTATCTAGGTTAGATTATGAGATGTATAAATTTAGACAGATGAAGCAAATTGTTTCTTTTTGTTTTACTCCACCTTCTCCGTTTTTAATAGATCTTGGTTTATTAGGAGATCTACTGCTGCATGTGAAAGTTTCACCTGTCGATCCTCAAGGACAGTGGTTCTCAACCAAGGGTCTGCGTACTCCTGGGAGTACACAGAGGTCTTCCAGAGGGCACATCTAGATAGTTGCCTAGTTTCAAAACAGGCTACGTAAAAAGCGCTAGCGAAGTCAGTACAAACTACAAACATGTGACATGTTTATACTCCTCTATATACTATATACTGAAATGTGAGTACAATATTTATATTCCAATTGATTTATTTTATAATTGTATGATAAAAATGAGAAAATAAGCACTTTTTCAGTAATAGTGTGCTGTGAAACTTTTGTATATCAATGTCTGATTTTGTAAACAACTGAGCTGAGGTGAAATTTGGGAGTACACAAGACAAATGAGACTCCTGCAAGGGGTACAACAGCCTGGAAAGGTTGAACGCTACTGCTCAAGGAAACAAACTCTGCAACTTTGAAAGAAAAGTGCTGAAGAGTAAAGAGTTACTGGAGCCAAATCTCTCCCTATCACTCAACTTTAATCTTGTAATGAGGGCATGGGCGAAGCAATCTTTTCCCAGCAAAGAGTGTTGCTAAGTGCTGAGTCACACGTGCCAGGGGAGAAACTATGAAAACAAGGAAGCGACAAAGGTTGACACTAGGGTTAGGTAACTAACAGTTTTTTACCAACATTAATTCTAGCAACATACCCTTGAGGAACTCAGGTAGTCTCCTCATTTCGCAGATGGGAAAATAGAGGCACATTACAAAGCAGCTTGGCTAAGGTGCACTGTGACTTGGAGGCACAGCAGCTAGCTGACCAAATCCAGAAGTCTAGACTAGACTCAACATTTCGCATGCATCAATAAGTTTTTATTTTTTATTTTACTCATAATTTATTAAAATGCTTTGGACACAGATTTACTCTATTTGCAAGCATAATGCCTAAAATAGGAAATGCAAAGGTTTTAATAAAAGGATTGAGGAAAACAAACAAACAAAAAAACCCACTAGCATCACTAAATGGCTCTAAAGTCTTGACTAAAGTGCTGTTTTCTAGGTTCCTGCTTTAACACTCCCTGGTGCATCCGAAGTGAGATTTCAAGTGCCTTCCACAGCAAAAGATATCAGGTCTATTTTTTTTTTAATTTATTTGCCAACAATGGAAGAATAAAATAAATCTAGTTAATTGAAACACTGGCTCTACACATACACATACGACAAGATTCAAAACTTAAACTGAAGATCTAAAAAAATCTATCCAGCTGCTTAAAAAGTAGCATTTAAGTTACAATGTCATTGTAAAACAGATGCATGCTGATGAAAAACACATACATTGACATGCTTGGTTTTTCTCTCTCCCCTTTCTTATTTTAATTCTCTGCATGCCAAAGAGTTACCTGCCAACCTTTTCTTGTATGTACAGACCCTAACATTAAAAAGACTCATTTTAAATAGAGAACTTACTGAGAAGAAATTGGATTGATAAATATTTATCTAATGCTGCTCTTTTACAATTCCCCTTTCTAAGCTGGAGTGAATGACACCACAGAATACAGTAACATTTAATGAAGCATCTGATTTGCCTCTTCTGCCGAGAATGCATAGTTTAGATATGCCCATACTCTAAGTGTATGTCTACACTACAATTAGACACCCACAGCAGACCTTGCTAGCTGACTCCTGCTCCTGGAGCTAGGGCTGCAGGGCTGTTTAATGGCTGTGTAGTCTTGCACATTTAGGTTGCAATCTGAGTGTTGGGACCTTCACACCTCACAGAGTCCTAGAGCTCAGCCTCCAGCCCCAGCCTGAATGTCTACACTGCAGTTAAACACTCCCGCAACCTGAGGCCCACGAGCCCAAGTCAGCTGGCACAGGACAGCCACGGGTTTTTATGTGTAGTGTAGACATACGCCAGGTCATCAAGAGTACATGGCCGTCAGTCCAACATATATCTTTTGTGATCTGTTACTGAGTGTAAACTGAATTATGAAGTTCCAATACATCTAAAAAGAAGGAAAAATCTGGGTTACTTGAGATCGTTCCTTAAAATATTTTCTTTTTGTTTTATCCACAAACTCATTGTTCCATTGCAATATGGCAGTAAAGCCAACATACAATGACACTTTTAGATCGCTGAAATAAAAACTTGACTCAAACCTAGACTAACTGGACTGTAGGTGGGTTTGATAGTGCAAATTAACTAATTCCTCCAATGGGCAATCCACTTGCTTTATTTATAAAGATCACAAAGAATACAGTGGTTGGCTGTGTTTTTCAGTGCAAATGATATCACGTGCTGGCTTTCACAAAGCATTTCCAGTTTTTGATACAAGTAAATAGAACAGGTGAAACTCAGATGAACTCACCCCTTCTATACTCTATATTCTTTCCCAGGCTGCATTCTGCAAGTTGATAGTAAATCTGCTTTCTAATCTCCTGTCTGATAGTGGCAAAAAAGGGGAGAGAAGAATCTGCCACTATCACGTCCTCCTTGGCTGAATAAAGGTATAAGAGAAAATGGCCACGGAAAAGTGAATCCAAGAAAAGCAACACAAAGAAAATAAATTTTTGACTATTTATGGTTCAATATATTGAGTAGAACTGGCTGGAATAATCGCAGAGTTTGTCTTGACATTTTTCTTTCTGTTTTCAATCAATATTTTTATTTTACGAAAATGTTCTCACCAGTTCCAATATCATATACTCTGATAATGAACAATAACTGCATAATTTGTAAATATCATGACATCTTTGTAATTCAGGGAATCAATACAGTGCACTGCTATTAAAGCTTTCCTGATAAATGGGGTGAAATTCATGGCTGTGTGTGTGAGAATTATAGTGTTAGAAGATTCCAAAAGCAAGAATTAACTATATCCAGATGTACCATTCTTATCTGGTTAATAATCAGTCAGATCAGACATTTGTTTGTGTGTTTGTTGTAAAAGCAAACTCTTTGGGTTTTGTGCAGGCAAAGATCTGCCACATGTTTGTGACCATTATCAAAAAAATTTTCTTTACATTCCAGTCTAGAGACGGGCTGATCTATCTTGGGAAAGGTCAAGTACTTCTATAACTTGCTCATGCAATTTGTACAATTTAGAAATATTTTTATATTCTACAGCATGCTTCACATAAACACCATCCCAAAATGCCCTAGGGTATGCCTTCACTGCAATTAGACACGTGCAGCTGGCCCTTGCCAGCTGATTAGAGTTTGCACGGGTTGGGCTGTGAGGCTGTTTCATTGCACTGTAGACTTCCAGACTTGGGATGAAGCCTGGAGTCTAGGACCCTGCAAGGTGGAAGGGTCCCAGAGCTCAGGCTGCAGACCAAGCCCACCATTTACACTGCATTGAAACAGCCCCTTAAGCCCAAGCCTCATGACCTTGAATCAGCTGGCCCGGGCCAGCCAGGGAGTTTTAATTTAAGTGTTAGTGTACCCTCAGAATTAAACAGTGCATTTATGGAGTTAAATAGTTACAGATGGAGAAAAATTACAAAGTATTATCACGGGAGAAAAGGTACGATCTCAGAAAACACATCGTAATACAGATTTAAATCAGTGAGGTGGACAAAGATACAGAAAGGCTCTTTCAGAAGGCAGAAGCTGCAGAGGAGAGAGTTCTTGCACCCAGAGTGTCCAGATTATAGAGAACAGAAAGGCCAATGCTAGTCAAGTAAAGAGACTGCCAAAGGGGGAGAGAAGGGGGAATGGAGGAGAAGAAAAGGTAAGAGAAGACAAAGACACTGGGGAGGAAAAGAGAGAGATATTTGCTTGGTTACAACTGTAACAAGTGTTTCAAAAACAAAGATTGACCATTTTTTGCTTGTGGCTTCTACATCCTCAAGGAAGTCTGGGCATCTTCTGAAGATTTTCTTAGTCTGCAACAGATCAACAATCCTCAGATCCAGTCTAAATCAAAACCATAATCAAACCGGGCACCATCACAACAGTTCCAGTGTGCGCTGACACGGACTCCATCCTAAGTGCTGCAGTTTCTTCTTGTTCATCAATCAAATCCTGATTAGAGGGCATGGGCAAGGCTAGATCACTGCTGCTCTGACACCCTGCAGCCTGAACCAGCCTCTTTTCTCCCCCCACTGCAACAGAACCCTTCCAGGTATAAGAAGGGAAACAGAAGATTCCAGTCCTTTTTTGTGACTGAGTCAGTGAGAACCGTGAGTGAATGGAGACATCACTGACTCAGAAGGAGAGTGGGTGTGAGAGTAGCGAGTGAATGGTGTGGTGGGTTACTGATGTGTATGACAAACAGGTGCTAAGTGTACATTTGCAAGAAGGTCCGTCAGTGTGAGACACATACACAAGCCCAATCATCAAGGTCACATGATACAAATGAGGAGGTCTCTGTGTTGATGTTTATGGTATGGATGATTCAGCAGATTTTTCCTGGCTGGGTGTATTTTTCACAAAAATTTCTGCAAGGCTGAAATAATACTTAGCACATTTAACAGCTAGATGCTGCTTTTGTATAAACACTACTATTAACAAATCTTCCAACTCCCGAATGAGGTGGGCAGGCAAAGTTACCCCATTTCATAGGTGAGTTAACAAATCGTATAGCCAGCTCTTTAGAATAAGTCACATGCCCTTGGCCCCTGTCCTGTAGGTATGCCAGATTTGCTTCTGGCATGTAGCATTTTCCAGCTTGGAACAGCAATTAAGGCCAAGTTTGCTTACTGCGCCCGCAGTATGAGTGATCCATGGCAAACCCGGAACTCATGTCAGCTCCTCTACAATCTGTGACACACAATGATTCTATTATACTACTAAATATCAAGCAAAAAGATAATAGTTAAGCATCATGAAGAAGAAATTGCACCTGTTTTCATGCTTTAAGAAAGTATGTAAGAGGCTAACTGCTGATGTGGTTACATGACAAGACCTTAAGTAGTACAGTATTGTGACTGTTACTTTGTGAAAGCAGCAAACATTATAGTGTCACCTCGGCTTTGATGGAAGGCAGACAAAACTTGCCACCATTGCCCTAGAGAAAGCACAGACATCAGCAGTGACTCAGATGCATAAGACAAGAGTGGGTTCTCTCTCTGGCTTGTACACTGAACTATTAAAGATGATTGTTGTTCTTACTAAAAATAATACTGCTGGAGGGAAACACTCTCTAACAAACTACCAAGAAAGCCCCATTATTAAAAAAAGAGAATATAGCTGCAAGCCACCCAACAGAAACATTGTGACACTTTCACAAATAGCTGCTACTCATGTACTACTGCTAAACCAGCGGCTGGAGGATGCACACCAGTATTTCTTCATTGCTATTGGTTCTATTGTGGCACAATCAATATTGGCTCTATACTCAACATTCACACAACACTCTACAAAGGATAAACTGAAGGCAGCACACAAGTGCATTCTTTAAGGACTGAAATACTGAATTATATGCTGAGCTCGGAGGTGGGGGAAAGGATTAACATACAGCCAAGTAAAGATAAATCAAAGGCGCTGATGTTTTTTTTTCAGCAACAGCCTTCTCCTGATCCAAGGCCAAATTAAAAAATCATTATTTAATAAAAATCTTTACCCAGGGTTCCAATCCCACACAGGCTTACATGTATGCTTAATTTTACACAGTGTGCAGTGTAGTTAATGGGACCACTCAGCGCATAATGTTAGAGTTCAGTAAAACCACTGTAGAGTATTAAAAGTGCAATATTTTAATTTTATGGGGCTTGTTGATTTTTTTTGTATTTTGTTCATTTCAACCACAAAAAATATCACTTGGTTTCGCTGTCCACTTCCTGAGCGCTAAGGAAAATGCTGCAACTTTTTGGGCTACTAAGGCCTTGGCTACACTTGCAAGTTGCAGCGCTGGTGAGGGGGTTACAGTGCTGCAACTTACTCAGTGTCCACACTTACAAAGCTCAGCCAGCGTTGCAACTCCCTGTCTGTACTCCTGGTCTGCTACGGGTGTAGCGAATCCAGCGCTGGTGATGCAGTGCTGGTCATCAGGTGTGGACACTCACCAGCGATGTAATTGGCCTCCAGGGTATTAGGAGGTATCCCAGCATACCTTTTCAGCCTCTCTGGTCATCATTTCGCACTCCACTGCCC